>NC_133343.1:28738185-28823185 GCF_030506205.2 Paramisgurnus dabryanus | reverse complement strand
AAGAAGAGAATATACACGAAAGGGTTTTATTACACACACGCACGCGCGCGCACGCACGCACGCACACACACACACACACACATTCTGGTTTCCATGTTTTGTGGGGACATTCCATAGACGTAATGCATTTTATACTGTACAAACTGTATATTCTATTCCCCTTACCTGCCCCATTCCCTAACCCCAACCATCACAGAAAACTTTCTTGTACCTTAGATTTTCAAGAAACATCATCTTGTTTGATTTATAAGCTTGTTTCCTCATGGGGACATCAAAATGTCCACAAGGTCATAAAAATACTGGTATTCCTATCTTTGTGGGTACAATTGGTCCCCACAACGTGATAATTACCAGGTACACACACACACACACACACACACACACACACACACACACACATTGAAAAGCTTCTGTAAGCGAGGTGAGATCAATAAGAGGTCTGGAGAACATCATTCCTGTCATTTAAATATTCTGGCGAGCTGTGAGCAGTGCTGATGAATAATGATGAGTCGATGACAGAATGGAAGATTTAATCGGAGCAGCTTTTGTGCAAAAGCACTCATATGCAACAGCGTCTGTGTTAGACTTGCAATAAATTAATCTAATAGTCAACTAAATTTTGTAATGTTTGAAAATATTTCTGAGTGAATGAAAGACGTGTGAATGTCTCTGGTGTAGTAGGTCACTATTGAAACTACGTATCAACTTACAAGAACAGCTTTCTTTTGAATTTTTAACATTCAGGGAATTAAACACATTGCTTCTCTTTCCAGTTACCATTATAGAATTAATATTAACAAGAGGCTGTGTGGAACACCTGTTCCTAATTTCTCATTAATGCAATTATCTAATCAATCAATCAATCAATCAATCACATGGCAGTTGCTTCAATGCATTTAGGGGTGTGGTTCTGGTCAAGACAATCTCCTGAACTCCAAACTGAATGTCAGAATGGGAAAGAAAAGTGATTTAAGCAATTTTGAGGGTGGCATGGTTGTTGGTGCCAGACGGGCCGGTCTGAGTATTTCACAATCTGCTGAGTTACTGGGATTTTCACGCACAACCATTTCTAGGGTTTACAAAGAATGGTGTGAAAAGGGAAAAACATCCAGTATGCAGCAGTCCTGTGGGCGAAAATGCCTTGTTGATGCTAGAGGTCAGAGGAGAATGGGCCGACTGATATTTGACTGAAATAACCACTCGTTACAACCGAGGTATGCAGCAAAGCATTTGTGAAGCCTCAACACGCACAACTTTGAGGCGGATGGGCTACAGTAGCAGAAGACCCCACAGGGTACCACTCATCTCCACTACAAATAGAAAAAAGAGGCTACAGTTTGCACAAGCTCACCAAAATTAGACAGTTGAACACTGGAAAAATGTTGCCTGGTCTGATGAGTCTCGATTTCTGTTGAGACATAATACTTCCAGCAGGATAATGCACCATGTCACAAAACTCGAATAATTTCAAATTGGTTTCTTGAACATGACAATGAGTTCACTGTACTAAAATGGCCCCCACAGTCACCAGATCTCAACCCAATAGAGCATCTTTGGTGGAACGGGAGCTTCGTGCCCTGGATGTACATCCCACAAATCTCATCATCATCATCATCATCATCATTTATTGTCATCATAAAACCATTACAAATGTTGTTACAACGAAATTTAAAGTGCTACTCCTGGTACATATATAACAAATACTTTCATACCATTCCTCAAATCATGCCCTTACACAGAATCACACCCACACATACACATAATAAGACAGATCACATAATAGAAAGTGCAAATACAATAAAATAAACAACACATCATTATTCCTGAACCAATCCTTTTTCAGTAAGTGAGTGTTTAGAGTTGTAATGGCTGTGGGAAAAAACTGTCTCTGAATCTGGATGTGCGGTTAGGTTAGGAGTTAGGTTAGGGTTAGGTTATCTCCATCTCCATCAACTGCAAGATGCTATCCTATCAATATTATAGATGTAACGGACCGGTTAAATCGTGTGGCCCATTGAAAATGCCTGTCTGAAATCGATTCTGAATCGCAAGGCTGCGATTCTTTGTTTCATGCATAGCTTGTGTGTGTACTACGCCATATGGTCAGTAGGAAGTCCTTATCAATCTAAAATCACTATGAGTCGGAGTCGTTTAAAACGTGCATTTGAAAAAGCAACACTCGTTAAATAAAAATCATTCAAAATATTCTTTATTATAATGAAAATACCTGAAACAATTTGAAGAACAAATTGAAACAATTTGAAGAAGAAATATTCCTGTAGACATTTCCTGGAATAGCGTTTGTAATGCTACTTCTTCTGTGGCACAAACAGAGTTTCTGCAGGAGAGCACCCCCTGGCGTTCGGATGTGCTGGGATTTCACCGTAATTCATTAAAATTCATTCATTGAGAAAACGCTTGTTTGCACGATTAATCGTTACAGCACTAATTAATATGGGCCAACATTTCTAAAGAATGCTGTCAGCACCTTGTTGAATCAACACCACGTAGAATTAAGGCAGTTCTAAAGGTGAAAGGGGGGTCAAACACAGTATTAGTATGGTGTTCCTAATAATCCTTTAGGTGAGTGTGTGTATCCCAGATGACTTGAGGGTGAGTAAATCATGGGGTAATTTTCATTTTTGGATAAACTATTGCTTTAAGGGCACTGTGCAGTGATACACACACTGTAATCATTGAGTACAGCGGTCACAGATGTGTTTGATCATAAATAAACCCAAGATACTGACCAATCAGAATTAAGGACTGGAACTCACCACTGTATAAATGTAATTATAATGCTTTTGATGTTAACAACCATTTTCAGAAACCTACTTCTACGTTTCCTTCAATATGTCCTCAGGTTTATAAAGAGGTCTCAGATATACTGACATGCATGAGGGGTCATCGGTCTGCACCTCTCGGGATTGCTGGGGTTTTCTGTTTCGTTTTGTACGTTAAACAAACGAAGGCTGAGTGCAGTTTGATGTTGAACTTTTACCAGAAATGGTGCTGTTGCCACGGCAACTAATGGAGCGCTTAAACTGAGAGCTTGAGAACTTCTTCACTAACCCATCCAGAACCAAGTCCTTTGTGTGCTTATTTGTGTACTTGTCTATATTTATGAGGGTCCTCGATAACACAGTGTTTTATCATGACAACATTTATTTTATTTTTTTTTTGTATTAGATTTATGAGCTTCTCACTAAATATAATGGCTCATAAATTGGCCAAATCATGTCTGTCTTTAAATCTAATGTCATGCATGTGTTTCTGACAGAGAGTATGGTTTAAGGGTTATAGTGTAAGTTTGTGTATGTTAAAAATGACATTGTATGTATCCCCAGAACTAAACTAAATCAAACAGAGAACACAAGAACGTCCTCTTTTATATAAACAATTCATAAATGTAATAATGTCTTTATAATGCCTACATATGTGTCTCACTCTTTATGTAAATAAGTAGCAGTGTAAAATTAGTGCGGGTGGTTAATGGAGGTCGACCTGCTGTTCAGTAATGCTTTAAGTCATTTTATTTGACCAGAATAAAGAAAAATCCTCCATCGAAAGACTGAGGTGTGTCCACCTTAAATACTTTTTATCAACGATTTTTAACTTTGAAATTCATTAAATATGTCTCCCCTCTAAATGCACCTGTACAAGGTCATTGATTTAACATCAAAGTGCATATGCCATGTTTCTTTTCTAAATCTCTTTAAATCACCAACATTATCTTTCGAGGATTTAAAGATTCTGTTAATTCGGATGATATGCACTGTTGTTATGTGCTGCGTTTGTGTGTGTGTGTGGGTTGGTATATGTGGTTAACATGAATATTTTATAATCTGTAGTACAACTATAGTATCACATATGGTTCTATTCAGTTGCTAAATAGCACTTAAAGTGGTTCCCCTATATCAGGGGTGGGGAATCCTGGTCCTCACTGTCTTGGAGAGTTAATGTCCAAACCCTAATCAAACAAACCTGAATAATCAAAGTCTTAGGATTACTTGGAAATGAAATGTAGGTTAGGGTTAGACTCTGCTCTACTGTATATGATTACCAGTCAGTGAACCACTTCTAGTGCCATTTAGCATAATTTCTATTGTGTGTGTGTGTGTGTGTGTGTGTGTGTGTGTGTGTGTACTCAGATGGAGAGACTGTAAATGAATAGTAGTGTTTTCATGTTGCTTGATCTTTCTGTTGTTGTTTTATTCTTTACAGGATGGTTTTACTGAAAGAGTCCATACGAGGGCAGCAGATTTTTTCAGTGCAGGTCTGTTTGATTCAACACTTATTTAATTCAACACACTGCTGTGCTTCTATGGGTTAAACCTCTTTAAAAACAGGTTGTGCCCCTAATGTGATCATTATCTTATAAAATGGGTTAGACCTTCAAGCAGCTCTTTGTTTGTAATGATTTTATAACACTACACTATAGAAGTGCATGTAATATGTGCATAACAGACAGTCAAGTGTTAAATGTCTCATGTTGTGCACTCTACAGTAGCTGTGCAAACAGGAAAGTTTTGAGTAAATGCTGTACATTTTCTTTTTAGAAATTTGTGACAATCTGTGCAAAGGCTGAACACACAATTTGTTTTTAATTTCAAGCTTTGTTTTAGATCAAAGACAACAACAAATCTACCACTTACATGATGTATTCATAACCATTTGTGTCTCTTTCAGTTGTTTTTTCAGTTCTTTTTCAAAATATATTTTTTTACAAACATTTACAACACAACACAACACAACCCTAACCCTAACACAATGACCTGATATTACATTTGTGTTTAAAAGTGCAGTATTCAGTGTGTCATTTCATCAGATCACCAAGAGAGCGCAGCATCCTACAGCATAAGAGTGAGGGATGATCTTTATTAACATGAATCTGTCAGATCAATTCATTACAATGATTAATAAATATAGTACAAGCTGTTATAAGAGTGCTAAAATCAATTTAAAGAAGTATAACAATAACAATATAGAGTTTCATTCTACAAAATATGGATCTTTTTCTGAAAAGTGCAGGACGTTTCTTATATTAAACTTATATAACTATGCTGTGAAATGAAAATCCTCAGTTACTATGGAAACCATGATCCCAGCTCCATTCTGTTGAGCTACTGCCATGGGCTGACGTTTATAAACATCATATGATATATAGGGAGAGTATGATGCTATGTAATGAAGCAAGCATGATGAGAACAAATGAGATTATTAGATGATTCTCTTTATTTTTGTATCTGAAACCTATAGATCAGGGGCACGTTCAAGTTCAAACTGATGCGCAACGTTGTGGCTACAATTTCTGGGTTGAATGACATGTTTCCTGGAAACAGGGTTAGAGATACATTTTCTCTTGTTTGGTGGGTGGGTCAGAACTGCAGTCCAATCAAGCGTATTTTACAATATTAAACACATATTTATAAAGATTTCATTGGGCTCGGGAAATTCTTTAAAAAACAACACATAAAAAGGCCTTCTCAGCAGCCGTAGTTGCAACTCTTGCGTCGTCAGAAAGTGGGGTTTTACGCACAACTGTTTCTGTTTAAAAAACGTTGTGCTACGTTTTGTTGGGGTTGGAGACCCCAGCTATAGATATTTCTTCTTAGATTGGTTCACTGAATTGTTAAAAAATATTCATAGAAATTTTTTTATTTTAAAAGCTGCCCTGATTCAGTAGATCCAGAACTTCACATGCCTTTGTAATCTTTGCACCATCCGATTCACAGTATTATAATAAATTAACTTTAAAATGATTTGAACATGCTGCCCCCACTTTATGATCCAGTTTGAGCTGGGATTTTATTTGCTCAGTGAGTGTACAAAACCATCATCACACACTTTATATGCAGATGTTCAGGATCTGGATTCAGTGTTTGAGTATAAATGACAGACTGTCCTAGAAAAAGCATCCAGATGTTCAGCTCTGACTCCACAAGGATGTTTTATTATAACGATTTGTCTCTGTTCAAATTTAAAATCAAACACGAGAGCAAAGAAATGTTTCAAACAACTTTAAATGAAGTCCTATGGAAGTTTCTTTTTGGTACAGTCAGGTGATACCCTATGAAATACTATTCGACATTAACAATCACCAGTGACACCGACAACTTCATATTCACTGCTTATGATTATGATGCGTTAAAAATCCTGATTGCTTACTAACCCAGTGAGTGAATCAATCAACCAAGAATCAATCGTTGCTTTATTACTGTTTGGCCTTCCGTACATTATTGATCGTCACGGCTGCCACGTGTGTCACGCATCGTACATGACATCATCGCGTGTGCGGGTTCGAGTGTGAATGTTCCCGCCTCTCGAGGACATACGGTAGAGTTCGGCACACGTGATTCGGTACTGAATGATCCAGTATGGCGGAATTTATCACCGAGTTACGGCGGAATTCACGCTAACGGAGATTCGGTGAGTTTAAAAGCGGACGCTCATGCGAGAGACTGAAATAATGACGACACACAAACTGCGTTTCAGTGATGATGGAGACTCTGAGATTTTCATTCACTGCACGCAAAAACACGAACGGCTCCACTTAAACTGAAATCAATGTGATTTTATCAACGGGTTAGGGTTAGGATGTAACCAGGTTTGACTATATGAGATTTCGTTTCAGTGGTTAAATCGAATGGCCAATGATGTAAGGTGGCTTGAGATGGGCGGTGTTAGACACGAGTCGCCCATTTTTCTGAATGAGGTTCAGATGGGATGGAGGGGTTTCACTTGTGCATCATGTTTTCATAGAAAGGAGCTGCATTGCTCTTGTGAAATATTTGCATTAGGACGAAATGCACTGAAAGCTGTTTATGATAGAAACATTATAACAGAGAATGGTAACAATTCACCATTATTGATATAGACATATATAAAGAAATGTATATATGTATTATAACTATGTATTTGCTGCCTCTTGGCCAGGACTCCCTTGAAAAAGAGGTTTTTAACCTCAACGGGACTTTCCTGGTTAAATAAAGGTTAAATAAAAAATAAAAAATATAAACATGATCAGATTTTTTACTGAATAAGTCCTTTCTATTCCTGAGGATGTGAAATGATTCATTATTAAATGCATAATTTCGTGCATTTGATGTAATGCTGTGTTTATGCAGTTTAGGGTTAAAAACGCACATTTTTCCACATACCGTACATTGTTTTTCTTCCCTATAACATGTTTTACAAAGCTTAACGTTCTGAAAAGCACGGTGACCTTTGTGTAGCCGCTCTAGGAAAAAAGCTGTAAACAATATTTAAAATGCAACATATAGGATGCAAGGACTTAATATTTAGTTTATTGATCAATTGCACTGAAAAAAAACATGTTTTATATTTTTCTAGAATATGTCAGTCAATCATGTCATGTTGGTTATCAATGATTGTTATCTAAGGACTGAATACTGTCTGTAATTAAGGGAATTGTTATTAACTCGGTTTCGTTAATGGTTTTCCAACAGCTGTCAGACACTTTTGTGGAGGAAGTGTACTTGACTGAAACTACACCTAGGAGAACGTCACCCGCTCTGAACATCATGACATCACAATCAAGTCAATCAGGTGCAAATGATTATTCATCTATTCAAATGACACAAAGCATGCTGGGAAGTGGGAACCTCCACACACTTCAGATTCACAGTTTGGCCAAACACTTGAGTATCTTATTCAAGTCAACAAAATCATCTTTCTTAACAACACGTTGATGAGTAATCTAATTGAGTGAACATAAAGTAATACATTGACTGATTTTAACAGTGTTCTAGTGCAAGTAGACTGGCCTGGGATCAGCAATGTTATTGCAGATTTAATGACTTTGTATTTAATCAATAAGCTTTATCAGTTTTGATCTTGGGGTTTCTTTGCTAGCACCATGGTCTACCTGCGGAGTTATGAGAGATATTTCTGTATGTTGGTAGGATTTATCCAGATGTGCTGTTGTAAGAGCATCACAACTTCACATGAATGTGTCTGTGACCACAACGACAATGACCCAGTTATTCCTTCTTTAGGTCTGTAAATCTTTAAGAAGCACACTAGTTATCCAGTGGTTAGGTTCTTCATTTTGCACTCGTGCGCAGGAGTCTTGTGTTTTTGATTTATCTCAGCAATCCATTCAGAAATATATGCACGTTCGGCTCGTGCGCGCAGCAGAGATATTTATAGATCGGCACAGATTCTGCATGTGTGTGTGTGTGGCACAAACGGATGCGGCGATTCCTTCTGCCTCTTGGATGAATCCCTTTCTCATCTGTTCTGAGGTTTCTCTCTGATGAGTTTTCACAGCGTCCGATCTTTGCTCTCAGAGGATCATGCATGCATGCATGTATGCTGATTTTAATTGCAGTCGGGGTGAGCAGCAGATGGAAATGAACAGAGATGTGATGCTGTCCGGTGATACTGGATGTTTTGCCAAAACCCTTCGCAGGTCCAATTACACAGCACCCATTCTGCCATTCCACCTTTAGACATATAAGCTTTCCGGACACTGACGTAAAGATTGTAATGATATCACATACAATAAAACTGACACTTTATGTTCCCATTTTTGCCTATTCAGAATTTTTTTGTTCATTTTCTGTCAGGGTCTTCTGTTTGCTTAAGCGTTGCATTGAGCACTGAGCAGCTCATATGCACGTAGTGTGAACATCGCGAGAACGTTTGCCACGCATGGCCATTGTGCTTTTACCACCGGCTGCATTTTCAAATTTGACTCACCTCAAAAACGTCATCACCAAATTCCCCACCCCTAATAATGAGTGATTTATATTTACATTTGCTGTGCATAAAACAGTCAAACAAACAACGTTTTACCAGCGAGCCGATCTATTGCTGGAGATTTATTTTTTACGGCAGAAAGTCTCAACTTTAAATCTCTGTTAACAGAACAGGCCGTTTGTTATTTATCAAATGTTTTCTGTTAAATTCTGCACACAGCATTTTTCTGCAAGCAAACATTGAAGTAGAAAATTATAAAAAGTAGTGATTTTAGCTAAATGAAACCAAGGGTGTGCATTTTTGTTCTCCATAGGTTTGAAAAATGAGAACTTATGTGCGGGGCATGCGCGGAGGCCAGTATGTTTCTTTTAGTTAAAATATTGCAGCACAAGCACATGTTTTCTTTTACAAAAGACAACATGCAGTCCAACAGCTCGTTCTGCACATTTCTTGAAGTTCCCTGAAACACGGTGGCATTCTCGTGAGTGCTCCTTTAAACTCCATAAAAACAATGTCGACCAAGCCACGGAATATACCGGATTATCTGAGCTCTCGCTCTCATTATATCCATGCAAACCCAAAATTTTGTGCAGTCTATCACGCATTTAGACTTTAAAACAGCAAACATGGAAACAATAAAAATCATGATTTACAGTACTGAGCAATAGTCTTAGGCCACCATGCTATGATGTCATATTATAATTATTATGTCTCTTTATTAGAATACAACTAGAAAATACAGGAAATGTGTATATAGTATTAAAAACAGTATAAAGTATTAGCTGAAGTGCCAAGTATTTAGGGTAAACTCCTCTTCCACTTGAGCAATAGCAGGCAGCTGCAGGATATCTTAAACCTAAATGATATTAAATACTAATTTCTAATTCTAATCGAATGACTTCAGGACTTCAGTCTCCTCAAAAAAAGCTCAAGATGTGTTTCGTGCCAAGAGAGGTCACAATAAATGCTGACTGATGCCTGAAGAAGACATTTAGTTCAGAAAATTGTTTTGTTTTTAATTTTGTGTACATATTTCCTGTATTTTCTGTTTGTATCTTAAAAAAGAGTGAAAAATAAATATGGATTGACATTAAAACTTCTAAAACAACAGTGCTGGTGATTGTGGCCTCTTGACTTTTGCACACTACTGTACATTATTGCATCAAGCTAACGTTAGCCAACTCGTTTGCCATAAAAAGAGGTGGAAACACACAAACTGCAATCTTTGACTTTGTTGGTCAATCTGGTCCAAGCTTCTTAGTTATTTGTTTATTCTTCAACTAAACGCCTTGTAAAGGGTGATTTTGTAAAGATAAAATTATATTTTCCTTCATGATATTTCACTTGCATCCACTGATCAGTACTGTAGCTATCAGTTAAACAACAATCTGCAATGCAGTTATGAGACTCTGAGAACGATCCAATCACATAAAAATTTTGATTCGCTACATTTGAACAGAAGTGGGAGGGAAACCTAAACCAGCCAATTAGAGCTCACCCTCAAGTCACACGTTGAATTGTCCCAGACACACGCATACGGCACACAACAAACTCAGTTTTTATTTTTTTAAATAAATGTTAACATGACTAACGGTGAAATAGTACAGCTAAATAATTTATACAGCTTATACAATAGACTGTAAAAAAAGATGGACGACGCCTGTTCGCTCTCTTCTATTGGTGAAAAGTGAAGCCGGCAGTGTCCCGATATGGCGCTGACATCTTGGGTCTTGAGTCTGCGCAGTAGCGTTTTCGGGACCAGTCATGCGCAGTAGTGAGCAGGAAGTGAAGCCGCGAAATCAAGACCCCGCCCTCGCTCTCGTAGAATGCGCATATCACACGATTTCACAGCTGTCAATCATGACGTGACACCACCGTTTTTATATCATTAAATAACTAACTAAACACAAACCTATTTTAAAAACAAACATTTGAATGTACATCAGCGTGATAAAAACTACAGTAAATGACAGAAACCAGCATTGGAATAAAGATAATTGGAGTGCAATACATTTTTTTAGTTGGTCTCAAGTCCCATTGAATAACATGGGGAGGTGGGATTTATGACCTATACTGGGACCAGTCACTGGGGGCGATCGAGACGTTTTGGCTTCACTTTTCAGAGCTTATGCGGCACGCTTGGCTTATACAGCTTAATATTTTTTGCAGTAACATGTTAAAGGTAGGGTAACACATTTGATCCTGAAACATTTTTAGTTATGCTGGTTAAAAGTCTCCTTACATCCTGATAGCAATAACTGTGTTAAGTTTTTTAAATGTATCTGTAGAAATTTACGTCATCTGTTGAAGGTGTAGGACCAAAAAATATTCAACCAATCATAGATTTCGGTCCGAATGGACGGTGCCTATTTTGTCCCTCATATGTAAGCGTAATTTGAATGCCCACCACGCAGCTATTCCACGCAGACACCATACGTCATCGGCGCATTCTGTTAACAGAGGGAGAATGGCAAACTTTTTTGCTGAATTGACAATCTGCACAGGAGCCACAAAACGAAAGACATCTTTTAAAACAACAACAGCAAAAAATGTCTGGATCAGCAAAGAGCAAAAACCCAAATGAACATCGGTAACTTTACTGCTTTACCACGAGATGCAAACGGCTGCAAGAGGCAAAGGGTCTGAAAGGGTCGTTGCACTGTTTATTTTGGTAAGGTAGGTACACAAACTGCAATCTTTGACTTTGTTGGTCAATCTGGTCCTAACCCTAACGCGATATGTTTGTATTGAGATGGATTCAGATATTCTACTTTGATGAAACATTGTGTTGCTTATGACTTTGTGTTCGTTTACAGATTAGCACAATGATATAGTTACTACGTTTACACGACCGAAAGTGTGCTTTAACTAATTCTGATGTAAACCAGTTGTTTATGTTGGTTATTTTGGAAATGTTATTCACTTTGTACCGCAAAGTTTTCTCACTGGTGAATGAGACATGAGATGTGAACGTCTGATCTGTGCGTGTTCATGTGTTTTGAAAGAGGCTTGACTTTGGATGGCGATTTGACTGGAGGGTGGGATCGTGATTTCAATGCTAGGCGGCTACCGTTAGCATTTTTCAATATGTGAAACCCTACCTTTAAAGTAGCTTTCCTCTTTGGCCAACATTAATGGGGAGGCGACCAGCCGCCACTGTTGGTTATATAATTTTGTAAACAAAGTTTTTTATAGCTTAAAAAAGAAATATCGAATCAAAAATGAAAATAACATTATTTAGCATTAGGGGGGAACTAGCCATCTGGAGTACCGGGACATTTCAGTTTGATAGGCTGATGAATGAATGACAAACTTTTCAAAATCTACAAATCGGGCGATCCCAGTGCATGGAAAATTCAGTGCTAATGCAAAAGAGGAGAAGAGTGGAAACGGATAAAAAACTTTGCAATGGCTAAAGCAAGATGCTGCAACATCACTGAGATATTTATTTAAATATATTATGATAACAAAAGAAGTTTTAAAAAGCATATAAGAAAATGACAAACTAGCACACTGTTTTAGAGATGGGGAT
Organism: Paramisgurnus dabryanus; assembly: GCF_030506205.2. Lineage (NCBI taxonomy): Eukaryota > Metazoa > Chordata > Actinopteri > Cypriniformes > Cobitidae > Paramisgurnus > Paramisgurnus dabryanus. Next base: position 28,810,929 of record NC_133343.1, on the reverse strand, counting down.
ATATGATTTTAATGAATAAATATATGAACACTAGCGATGCTACTGCAGTTGGTTAGTCGTTATTGGGAAAACCCCCGAAAGCATCTGGCAGATAATACATTTGCATTTTCAATAAGTCCTGCTGTTTTTGTGCAAACCACAGCAAAGTTTATCATTTTATAAACCATTGTAAAAAACTGTATTAAACCAATGCTTTTTTATGGTCATTTCACATTTTAATTTGCAGCTCTTGAAAAGGTCTTTAAAAAGTCTCGCATTTGATTTTTTTTTTTTAATCCTCCAGATACCCTGAATGTTTTTTTAGAAGGAGGCAAAGGAAGCTGTATTTGTCTGTGGTACGTTAGTTGTATACATGGTGTATAGTGAGTTTTAAATATAGACCTACAGTATCTTCACAACTCAATATTAAAGAAGTTAAATGTTTGTCAGGTATGCTCGAGGGCACCACAGTCGTAACCTGCCGAGACCTTAAATCGACAACTCTCGTATTACAAGCCCGACTCTCAAACCGCTATGTGACTGCCCTAAACCGAGATGGATCACTTGTTGGTCAGTATATCAACTAATGATTTTTAGCCTGTTCTAAAAGCGAGCACTCGAGGACACTTTTGAAGCGCTGATTAGCTTTGGTTGATTTACAAACATTGTACTGGAATAACTGTCTTTATTAAGTCTTTGATTTTTCACATCATTTGTTTAATCAATGCTTTTTAATATTGTGTTAGCACAGGGTGTTATAGAGTAATTGACCAACTATTAACTTTTATGTTGTTGTTCATTTATAAAGGCAGGATGTTCTGGTTGGTCGGTGTAGTATTTGTCCCACCTCTCGTACATTGTGATTGGACGGGTGTATTAAAGAGACTTCACAGAGCGCCATGTTTTAATAAATACAGATATTTTTACCAGATTGTTGTAAATAAGAATTTGTTGTGGAATTTATTTTATAAAAATCTTTTTAGCCTGTACAGCTGTACATTTGATTAGTTGAGAAGATAACGGAGTCTCATTTACAAGACAAAAACATTTCTCACTTTACAAAAATAGTTAAATGACAACTAATCAATGTTTTATAACTCTGATTTAATAAAGAATTACAATAGGAATACAAATAATAAAGCAGAATATGATGTGTTAATGCACATTTAAATAGTTTATTAATTATTTGCTAAATCATCTTATAAACCACTGACAACTCGTAAATAACTGGTCTGTAACTAATGTAATATTTATTCATGTAAGAGATTAAAAAGTGATCAACTGATCATTTATTAAGTATAAAAATATAATTATTAAACACGTTATATAAATCCTTTTAAATCAGGAGCAAAGCATTTATAGCTGTATTTATAAACTGCTTACTAATGTCTAAAAATGTATGAACAATGCTTTATAACTGATGAATTAATTATTTACTAATGATTAACTAATGATTCATACTGTGCAGTTATTATAAAGTGTTACCATATTATTTTGACAGAACATTTACAGCACAGCAAAATATACCCATAATTACACGTAAACCTATTAGCAGATTATCTGATGTGTGAACAATGCAGTTGAATAGTTTAGCCTGTGTCTCGTGTATTAAATTAATGCCTCCGTCCATCATTTCTAGACCTTTTACAAGTTCTGTTCATATTGGTGAAAGATGAGGTCACAGTGATGTCATGCAGTTTTAAGAAAATGTGTGACCTCCATCTTTAGCCCTCGTGTCCCACTCGGATGGTTTCTGACTCTATGTTGCTGAAGTTGAAGGACACAGGCTGATGGAGGTTTGTTAACATTTCATAACTTCTCTTTCTTTAAATGATTAAGAGCAAAGCCCCAAAGCATCATCATTACACGATTAAAGTCATACCCTTTGTTTGTGACTCAGGAGATACGTCCATATTCCTGTAGTGCGTTGTGCCAGCAACCCCAAGCCTGTTCTGGGTTCGAGGCCCAGGGATTTGACATACAGATTATTATGTCTACTATAAATCATTTTGACTAAAAGCCTCTGTGAAAATGACATGTTTGTTTTGGGATTTGCCTTTTGCAAATCCAAGCTTACTTATGCTGTCGTTAACATAACTACATTTACTTTTATTGTCCTGTGGTTTTGGAAGGTGCTTTGACTCTTTGAATCTGAGCTCAGGTTTCATGCCTGTTGCTGTATGGGGAGAGACATGAGCCACAGCTTTCTGTTACATTGATAGCTCAGCATATTGACATGCAAAGTTGACTATTTGGTTTTAATAACCACAGTATATCAGTTTCAGGTGTGTTTCTCAAACAAGCTTCAACATTACATTTCCCATGCAAAGCACTCGGTCCACAGACGAACCTCTTCGATTTCCACGTGCTCTCCTTTCCATTAACTACAACTGCACCTTTCAATTTGCTTTTGGTGTCTTATTAGTAACCTTTACTAGCTAACTCAAGACTTAAAGATCAGTTAAATATGGCAAACAGGCAAGCATTTAGTGGGTTGTTTGAGACTAAAACCTAACCCTCATCATTAATATGTTTTAAAGACAGCCTCACTTTAAATTTCAAATGAGCAGTAAAGGTTGCTATGATTTTCCTATCTTGAGATATTTCCCCAAAATAGAGGCGTGTGAAGGATTAGTTTTCACAAGGAAACTGACCATTATTTATCTCCTCATCATCTTTGTTTGCTCAGTTGCAACATTATTACTTGAAAACTCATGATCAATAACCAGAGGGTGAAGTATGACAGAAAATCAGAATGAATCTTCCTGTTAGGATCTTGCGTGTTTATGATGACCTGTGCTGTGTGTTTTTCTTTAATATTCCTCCTGATTTACTCTCTCGCTCTCTTTCAGACTCTCAGATGGAGCAGACCGTGGAAATTCTGAAGCCCTCGGCATTTGATCAGATTCCTGCAGGTAACGCAGCAGATCTTCATGTCAAAGAGATTGTGAAACCCTAAAGATGTAAACAGCTGCTTCTTTTGACTACAGTGAAAAAGAAGATGGGGATTTTGTTGTGGCCTCAGTATTGTTTGATGCTTTATTAAAAAAATGCATAATGAACAGCATATTAATTTTATCCACATCATACTGCTTTTATTAAGCACACTGAGTTATTCATAAGATTTAAAGTGTCACATAAAGACAGAGAATAAAGAGTTATCTTGAATAGAGATGGACAGACATCATGTAACAGAATTACCTCAGTGATGTTTTATAGCTGCGACTACATGAAATTTTTGAATGTGAGGTGTTTCTTTTGTGAAATGATTTGGGTAATTTTGAACAGTACACAAAACAACAGTGCGCAATACTCCACACTAAAACACATCATGTTTTTTGACTCTGTAATGAATGGATATGTGTGTCTGTTTCTTTAAGTAGTTCTGAATAGCTTGTAGGATAATGTTATGGCACTTTATCTGCAGCTATAAATGATGTCAATACCTCCATCATTCATTAGTAGTAACGAACAGAGGCTGAGCCATCAGACGTGTGCTATTAAAACATTAAAAAGCCATGCCGCTGCGGGATTGTGGGACTCAAATACCCCATCAATATGAAACAGGAGCACAAAATTCAGAGACAACGGAAAATTACCAAAACATTTAACACCATGAAAAAAAATGACTTGACACGAATGTCATTTTTATAAGTAAGGAATAATTGATGACGCGCCATTGAATTATTTGAAAATAATGCACAGCCAAGGTGGTACTGTGTTGCACTGCGGGTGTGCATTATTTTTGAATAATTCAAAGGACCGGAATCAATTATTCCACTTATTCCACAGTTACCACAAACATTTCTCTGGTTTTAAGAGATTTGACAAGTTAGGTGTGCGATTTAAAGAAAAATAATCAACACCCATGAAACATTTCTCAGAATAAAGCATTCAACAGCCCCGTGGTATACAAATACAAATATAGACTTTTCTTTGATACTATATTTGTCTGAAAATATGTATATTTTAACAGGTGAGAATCAGTGGGGTGTAAGGGCCATTTCACCAACTTAACAGGAGGGCCAGAACAAAAAATGACCATGGTTTGATCTGACTATGTCTACTTATTTCAATTCTATATAACCCAAATTCATTAAAAATTCACCTGTGTCCTTTTAGGAGCAGAAAGAGTTCATCAAGAGCTTTGATTTGATAAATATTTAAGCAATATCGTTCATATAGGAGTGTGATGTAGCTCTATATCATCACAGCTGTGTTTGCCTATATCACACGACTCCGAGAGCGATATTGCTTTTATACAACAGTTCGATGGCACATGTTTGAAAAAAAAAACTAGAAAACAACAACATTACCGTTTCTTGGTCACAAAATGTAGTTTTAAGATTAGTTCAGTTGAGAATATATATATATATATATAATATCCAAATCTGCAGTCGATTAGTAAAGATTATTTGAGCATTTGCTTAGAAGGATTCGGACAAGACCCAAACGCACCAGAGGACGTCAGTGTTCACTCACCCCACTGACCAGCGCCTGATCTGGGCTACATCTCTGACAGGGATTCCCTCACTCTAAAAATGGCTGGGTTACTTTTGACTCATAATGGTAAATATTGGACAGAACACGTGCTGGTTTAAAAATTACCCCATGCTGGGTCAAAAAATGACCCAATGTTGGGTTGTTGTGCAACCATGGGGTATAATAACCTAGCAGTTGGGTTAAAATAACCCAGCATAGGGTCAATTTTTAACCCAGCACATGTTCTGTCCAACATTTACCCATTATGAGTCAAAAATAACCCAGCCATTTTTAGAGTGCTAAATTAAATAAAAGTGTCTAAATGCAAGGATCCTTACTTTCAGATCCAAACTGTGTTTTTGCATCCTTTTAATAGGGGAGAAACGCATAAACAGATCGGTCCAGAGAAAATGATTTTTTCATTGCTTTATTCCAAGTGTATTTTATTTGTCCCCACGATGTGACATTAATGTGGTAATGTTACATGCCAAAAAGTTTACATCCAAAAGCGCTGATCTTCGATGGGCTTAGGTATAATCACTTCCGATTGGGATTCACATGGAACATACGGAGACACAATGAAAGTGTTTAACAACAGCCTGTGGATGTGCGTGTGTGTGTGTGTGTGTGACTCACGTGTTTAGGAAGCTTCCATCTCTAATACTAAAATGACCAGTAGGTGGCGGTGGAATGATTATAACGGTGAAGCGATTACTGTGGTGTTATCAGTAGAATATCGCATAGGTGGAAAGAGCTATTAGCCAATCAGATTCGAGAACCAGAGAGAACTGTTGTATAAATATATATATATCAATTTTACACAAAATGTCAATTACTTCTGGTTCTCACCCCTTCAAATGATCTTTCTATGCTTAAGCAGTGTAAGGTTTTTAATATTGCACTTTGAATCTTGAGAGAGATTTAGAGAGCGGTATGCATTTTTTTTTTTTTAATTCAAAGTCGATTGTGTGCACTTTCTCTCAGCAGTGGACTCATATTCCAGAAAGGGGCAGATGGAGGTAACAATGGTCACATCTGTGTTTAAGGGCAACGTATGTGTAATGCACATCTGAAGCATTTTAGAATAAAAAGTCGGTATTTTATTCAGTAATGTTAGGGTGGGGTTAGGTTTAATGTATTTGCTGTGGGACAGCCCTATGATGTCATTAGAGAGGATTGTGTTAGATAAAGACTGACTTGCCGAGAGAAGCTGTCCTAAACCCTTGAGGTGTGAGGTGAGCTCAGTTTTCATCTGTCTTTTTGTCTGCTGATGGTTTGTTGTGTTTATTGTGCATGATTTTGGTTTTCATGTTCTGATCTGTGCTTCTTTAACATCATCTTGAGAAATGAAGAGCTGGGATGGGATTTATAACATTGTCAGATTTGTTTGCTGAATGAAAGGGTTACTGTATGTAGGCACAGGTGCTGTTATAATCATGTCAGATCATCTCTAGCTGCAAGTTAATTCTGAAACAAGAAATTATGAAAAATCATGAAAAAAAGGAATGTTTAGCCATTATTTACTCACCCTTATTTTGTTCAAGCCACCAATATCTTTCTTTGTTGTGTTGTTTTATTTTTCTTGGCCCGTGCTTGTCTGTGCGCGTTATCTGTGCCTGCTCCGTTGTTTTAGGTTGTTTACTTTTAAATTGGAAAATGGTTATTTCTATACTTTTTGGAACTCTGTTATGTAAAGCTGCTTCTTAACAGTAGAAGTATTGTGTTGTACTTAAAACAAATATAGCTTAAACATGTGGGAAGCTACTAACCCTCTACCAAAACTGTGTCAACTCTTGGCATACAGACATTATAGACAATTGCAGTTATGTGTAAATCTTGCATTAGTTTGAGCAAAGAAGCATCTCTCTCAAGATAACACTATCTCCTTTAGTGATTTTTCTGTTGCCCTGCAGTTGAACTGAGTTCGGCTCTGCCCGTAAAAGTTCCGCCTGCCGCCATCCCCATGGATCTGGTTGTGGACGCGACCCTTGCACCGGACATGATACGCCACGAACAGAAGCTGCAGCAGGAGGTTTTGGCTCTCAAACACAAGCAGCAAGTGCAGCGGCAGCTTCTTATCGCTGAATTTCAGCGGCAACATGAGCAGCTGTCGCGCCAGCATGAGGCCCAGTTACAGGAGCACATGAAGGTCTGAAAGTTTTTCCCCTGGTGTTTTCATGTGTGGGTTAGGGTTAGTGTTTTGTGACCTTCGTGAGTGTTTCTTCCATCAGCACCAGCAGGAGCTTCTCGCTCTTAAACATCAGCAGGAGCTCATGGAGCACCAGAAGAAGATGGAGCAGGAGCTGGAAAAACAGCAACGAGACCAAAAACTTCAGCTTCTCAAGAACAAAGAACGTGGGCAAGAAAGTGAGTTTCTCCTTTTCTTCATCAGCGCTTCTGTTCATTTGCAGGGCTTTTACATTAATGGACGTCATTATTTCATAAAGCTCAGATAGAGAATGTTGATAAGTCAAATAGTTTCAATTCTGTTGAATTTTTGTAGCACTTTTTACAGTTTTTCATTGTTTCAAATCAGCTTCACCTGAAATAGAATCAAAGAAAAACAAAGAATCATTTTGGGTGGAGTATTTAAAATGATGGAGCACCTATTTCATTGCTAAAAACAATGCTATTTTGTGCGTTTGGTATAATACAATGTGTTTGTGTGGTTTAGGGTTAAAAACTCATTTTTGTATCTCCAGATTTCAATCTCTTTCTAAAACGCATGCATTTGAAAAGCTCTGTGTCCCTGATTGGCCAGCTTATCTGTACGTTGTGATTGGCCTAAATACCTCTGACGTCAGCCAGAAATGTGACGCTCCTAACCATGTTTGAAAGATTCGCTCACAATGCAATGCTAACAGGAGTTAACTTACAGGCGGTGAGTCAGAAGTGGGAGGAATTATGATAATGTCGATCTTCTCTACATCACCAATCCCAGGAAGTAAACTGTTTCCTACAATCCGTGTGTTTGTTGTAGTCCAAGAAAAGAGATTTACATTGGAGACGATAACTCGCGTCATTGTTTACTTTGGGGTTTTTACATTTTGCAAATCATTATCATGAATTAATACACATCTACATACTAAAGGAAATGTAAAAGCGTGAATCGGACCATTGGTGCTCTTTAAAGTTAGGGTTATTCATTCATATCCATATTAGGTTTCATTTATTTATTCTATAAATAATGTAATAAGTAATACTCTATTCCAGGCAATATTATGAACATAGTCTAGGATGCAGTTTGTTGAGGTATTCAATTTTGTTAGTAGTAGAATAATGCAGAAAGTAATACTCTAATTCCAAACTATAGTATTAATGTAGTGTACCAAAGAAAGGCCTAGGTTAAGCTAATGTCACTTTTAGACACAGATTACGGAAAATAAATGGCATATGTGTCGAGGGTTTGTCTGGGGATCGTTTGATTTTTGGTTCATTCACACTGCCAATGATTTTTGGGGATTTGTGCGTGCGTTCACACATAAGTCACATATAGATCCTCTCAGAGCCAATGCAGGCGATTGCCTGGGGCCCCATGACAAGACGAGGACCCTCCAAGCATTAAAATGTATTTGTCTTTACCCAACCTAGATAAACGTGATCAGCAGGCAATTAGCGCTGCATGTGCAGGGACCTTATGGATTTAACATAGTGATCTCCAAAAACGGTAGGTGAAAAAACCCACAGGGATTTAATAACAGGAGAAACGCTACACACAACAATTGACAGTAAAGTGACAATAAAAACAGAACATCAGTTTAGGATGTTTAGGATTATGGGTAATGTAGTATTGCATAACAACGTAATGTTCACGTTACATCTTTCAAGATAAAAAAACAAGACTTATTTAGTGAGGTTGCTGTGGTAGGGTTAGGCTAACCATAGCGTCAAAATTGTACATTTGAGGAGCTAAAGAGAAAAGCAGAGGAAGAAAATCTCATAAGTAAAGGTATTTTCTGCTTTACAATGTTTAATGTGTATGCTTTTTTTTAAAACATAAGAAAAATGTCCATCACTCTTCATAAATTAATCCACATGATAAAAAGACCATTATACTATATAGTTTACTGTAGTAAACTGTGTTAAAATTCTTAGATACAAAAAAATGTGCTACAGTAAGGTTCAAAAACAGTATACAGAATACTTTATCACCCTATATTAATTATTCTGTATTAGGGATGTAACGATACTTTGCAGTATGATACTTCGCGATACAAAAAATGCCACGATGTTGCATCGTGCATGATGGGGATATTTATACGATGACGTTTTTTTAATTTTATTCATTGACCGGTCAACACGTGATCTACTCTGCGCCAGCGTCACACAGACATCGCTTGAATCACCTGCAGCTTGAACTTAAGGTCAGCAAAATGACTTCGGTAGAAACAGAAAGTGATATAGATAATGCCCTGTCATCTTTTAACTCCAACGTCTGGAAGCATTTTGTTTTTATATCACTCGACGGGAATCTTATTCAATTGCACGGAGGTGTGCACGTACAAAAACATTTCCAGACGCGGTTCTGTCCGTTCAGCGCTTAGCTGCATACCAGGTAACGCCACGCGATTGAGATATCTTATGAAAACTTAACAAAACTAAAGTACGTTATAAATAATAATTATAATCTTATTTTAACTCGATCATTATTGGCTCCTGTAGATGGACATCAGAAATGTTTTGTGAAAAGCAGAAAAAGGGAAGCAGAAATGACAGATGATGAGTTTAAGGGAGTTTAATCCTCACCCAGTCAGGTCTCAAACATTAGAAAAAAAAATTCAAGTAAACCTCTGTCAACGTTTGTGTTATACTGTTCTGTATTTTCAGATATGAAATTAATATTTAGTTCACTAGCTGTAGGACACAGTTGGCAGTAACTATGACTGAGATTATTTTAGTATAGCAGTCATAAAATGAATGGTTTCTTAAAATAGTGCTATTGTAAAAATATTCTTGTAAAAATAAGTTATTAATCATTGTTATAATTGTATAATGTAAAATGCAAATGTGCTAGAAAATGTTTTCTGCTGTCATTATTTCCAAATCTTTTATGCCATTTATGCCTCCAAAGATGTTAACAATGTTTATGTTAAGTATAATGAACATGATACTTAAATATTTTTACATACATGTAGGAATAGGACATTGTATAGACGTGTTAGGCTTTCAAAAAAGTCATAAAAAAATAGGGAGTATGTGCCACAGTAGAGCTTTATGTCTAACGCCCCTGCTAAGTCCCTTAATTCTTATTTTATGTAAAATGTCCCTTTTTTCAGTGACAGACCTGCAGTACAAAAGGTTCATGTTAAAATTCTTTATTAAATTTTATGTACAACAACAAAAGTTACTGAAATTGTTAATATTATGAAAATTAATCTAAAATTTAAATAACAGTTTAATTTTTTAAATTGCTCACAAAAAACGTGATGTGTATCGTATCGTGAGCCAAGCAACGAGATACAGATCGAACCGTCAGCTTAGTGTATCGTTACACCCCTATTCTGTATTAATATCCATGATATTTGTATACATACAGTACTGTAGTTCTGTTGCATTATATATGTTGCTCTTAATAAAAACTTCTACACTTAAATACAAAAGTCAACATTTGAAGTGGATCAAAACTTTTCATAAAAGTTGCCCTAAAACCAAAATATGAAACCATTATTGTCAAAGGAACTTTTATGAACATTTTTGATCCACTTCAAATGTTGACTAGTGTATTTAAGTGTACAAGTTTTTATTAAGTGCAACATATATAATTTACCATGACTTTTTACAAAAGTGGGGCCCATTTTCATGGTCTTGCCTAGGGCCCCATAACCCCATGTTCCGGCCCTGGATCTTTTAAAGACATGTGACTTAGTGTGATGTGTGTTGTATTTGAAATCATGCACTTGGTGGATTTGCTCCGCAGTTTCTTTAGTTTACTTACTATCTGAGATTTTTTTTTCTCTTGAAAAACCAAATGCGTGCATTTATTTTCTGATTTGATGATTACCTAGCTCGTGATGTGGAGTTCTATCATGCTGTTGAAAGATCTCAGTTTCAGTGCAGATAGTGAGGAGCTCCTTGATCTCTGCAGATATTTCTTGTTGTGAATATTTATCTGCATTTAAAAACCCCTGTGTCAAAGAGCTGAACCAGAAATTAGGATGACACTCGTCCTCACTAAGGCACGCATCACCTTACGGCATTGTTTCTGCCTGTTGTTCACACAGGATGCATTCCGTTAATGTTTGCATTAACACAGGAGCAGTGGTAGCCTATTGGTTAGAGCAGGGGTTCTCAAAGTCCGGACTCCGGTCCGGATCCGGACCCGACGGCAACTTGATCCGGACCCGCGTCCACTTCATATTACAAGTGCATTAATTTCTATGTGATTGATTAAATGTGTGCATTTGCTATTTTACAAATGCATATTAAACTTGTAAACCATTCGTTTAGTTTTTTTTTTCTTTTTAGATTTAAGTGTATTCCTGGTCATAAAATAAAACGAGTTATTTAAAAATTTCCTGTGTGACGCTGTAGCCATCACACCCAGATATTATGCACAGCTACTTCATGTACTACGGCTTTTGATCAGTAAGTCCTTATCAATCTGAAATCACTGTTGGTTTGAGTCGTTTAAAACATGCTTTTAAAAAAGCACCACTCGTCAAACATAATCTTAAACATATTCTTTATTATCATGAAAATACCTGAAAAGGTTTGAAGAACAGTAATTAAAATATATCCTTAAGCCATTTCCTGGAGCTGCGTGTGTCTGGTTCTTCGTCTGCAGCGCATATTAAGTTTCTGCCCGAGAGCGCCCCCTGGCTTTTGGATGTAGCGGCATTTCACCGTAATTCATTGAGAAGCATAGCAAGAATCATCAGCCAATTTATAGGTGCACCCCTAATTTTGGTCAGTCTCTGCCTACCAACCACACTTTTTTGCCATGGTTTATGCATATGATGGAGAACAAACTGTGCCATTTCTCTAATTAGGTTGCTCTGTATTTTGCACCTGATTACTTTTGGCATATTTCTTGTGTTTATTTTTTTTATTTACTTTAAATGCAAAATACACTTATGTTTTTCCCAAACTATTTGTGTTGATTTGTTATATAAACAAATGATTTACATAAAGTTTTTCCGGACCTATGAAAATTATGGGAATTCAGATTTGGACCTTTGAATGTAAACTTTGAGAACCCCTGGGTTAGAGAGTCAGGCTTGTAACCCAAGAGTTGCTGGTTCGAGTCTCACGCCTGGCAGGTTTTGACTGAGGCACCTAACCCTAATTGCTCTCAAGGCGTTGCGGTGATAACTGCCCACTGCTCCTTGTGTGTGTGTGTGTGTGTGTGTGTGTGTGTGTGTGGGTTCACAACTTGCAGACTTCACATTCCAAGTTAGCGTTACCATAGATTGCGTCACCTTTACTTCACAATGTTATGGGATTTTTCTTGGATCAAGTGATTAAAGAGAGATGTGGCAGTCAACGCATACAATGTTTTTTTTAATGGCAAAATTTCAGCCTTGTGGAAACCTGTTCTTCTGACCGGGGCCACAGGTGACATCCATCTTTAATGTAATTTGTGCTTTTCTGTGAATAGGTGCAGTAGCGAGTACAGAAGTAAAGATGCGCCTGCAGGAGTTTGTTCTGAATAAGAAGAAAGCACTTGCTCAACGCAGTCTCAACCACTGCATGTCCAACAATCCAGGCTACTGGTGCAGGTATGAAACGATTGTGCAGATAATTCTTTGGTGTAGTTATTCCTGAAGAGAATCTAAACGCTAGTCAGTTTTTATTGTGTTGATGGAAATGGGACACTTGTTTATTTTGCATGATCATCTGCTGATCAAACTACTACAAAAGAAAACACGGAAGAATGTCCACAACTTTTCATCACATATTTTTTTTTACTGTATATCTTTTTTAATCTGCACATTAAATTTATAATTGACTTCAAAATTTAGTTGTTTGTTGTTTTTAAATCAGTAAATGGCTCGCTGCATCCTTAAGATCACTTAGGTTGCTTTGCTCACTGCTCGCCGGTCGAAACGAAAGCACCGAGGGGACCATCAGTACTAAAACATCTTTAAATTTATACTTAAAAATGATTTACTTACAACTGCTTTTAGTGCTTAATGTATTTTATATTTGTGTGCTTGTATTTCTAGAACAGATGTTCTTAGTGTTTGTGCTTTTGTTTTGGATTATACTGTCCTGTATAGCACTTTGGTCAACCTTGTGTTGTTTTAAAGGAACACTCCACTTTTTTTGAAAATATGCAAATTTTTCAGCTCCCCTAGAGTTAAACATTTGATTTTTACTGTTTTGTAATCCATTCAGCTGATCTCTGGGCTTGGCGGTACCACTTTTAGCATAGCTTAGCATAATCTATTAAATCTGATTAGACCATTAGCATCACGCTCAAATACAACCAAGGAGTTTCAATATTTTTCCTTTTTAAAACTTGACTCTTCTGTGTTACATTGTGTACTAAGACTGAGAGAAAATTAAAAGTTAAGATTTTCTAGGCAGATATGGCTATGAACTATACTCTCAAACTGGCGTAATAATCATGTAACATGGCTGCAGCAGGCGTAGTGATATTACGCACTGCCCGAAAATAGTCCCCTTGGTTACTTTCAATAGGAGGGGACTATTTTCGGCTGCTGCATAATATCATTGCGCCTCCTGTAGCCATGTTATGGCAGTATAATCCTTGATTATAACACCAGAATGAGAGTATAGTTTGGTTATTTTTTAGCGTGATGCTAATGGTCTAATCAGATTCAATAGATTATGCTAAGCTATGCTAAAAGTGGTACCGCCAAGCCCAGAGATCGGCTGAATGGATTACAAAACAGTAAAAATTTAAAATTTTAACTCTAAGGGAGCTGGAAAATAACTCTATTTTCAAAAAAGTAAAGTGTCCCTTTAATTGTGCCTTTATAAGTAAACAATGAAATGAAATGAAAATGATTAAAACCTACATCTTACAGTTGCAAATGTGTCAGATCTGAACATCTGTGAGCACAATATATATATATATATATATAAACATTAATAATAGCTATTTTAAGTTTTCTTTTTAAGCTAAAGTTTTGTGTGTAGCTGTAGTGCATCATAGGAGAACCCTACCGACCCTCCCGACTAAACCTGGTTTTTCTCCTATCCCACATTAAAAAGTGGCTTTTTTATTGATATTTCCAGAGATGAAGTGTGATTTTGTTTTGAGTGTTGGGTTGCTGGACTGTGTTTGTGTGTTTCATCATTATTGTTTTCTGCTGTCTGTGCAGGCAAACTCATCACAGTTCTTTAGATCAAAGTTCCCCGCCTCAGACCACCATCAGCCCCTTTAACCAATCTGCCATGGGTGTCTGCGACTCAAAGAACGACTTTCCACTTCGTAAAACAGGTACCACAAGCTTTAAGGCTGGGGTCTCAAACTCAAACTGGCTTGGGGCATTCTCTAAGACTGACATATCATCAGAGAGCCGCAGAGCTATTTTAACCTTAAAAAAGTAGAATATTTTATTTGAAATTCTAATATTTAATGTATAATAATACTTGAAAATATATAAGCAGTGTTTTTTTCTTTTTAATATACATAATTTTATAAATGTTAGTAAATCTTTTCTTAACCATATCTTAAATAACTAAGGCCAATTAAAATCTTGCACTAAACTAACACATTACATTTCTGTATACATTTATGAACCATTATAAAAAATGTACCACAAGTAATTGTTTCTGTGAGTTGTTAGATGCCACATGTGTACAAACCCTTATACATTTCAATCAAAAATCACACATATTTATATAAATGACTAAGATCTAATCTTGTGGTGTGTTTTTTTAGGCGTGTGTCTGCACAGGCGCGCGTATGCGCAGGTGCGTGTGTGGCTACAGGTCCTTTAGAACTGCAGTTTCAATTTGGCTCTAGTTGTTGCATTAGTTCCAGCTTTGTTTCATACAGTATGATTTTCTTCAGGGGATTCCCACATGTAAACACACAGATGTCACTTACCTGTAGCTAGTATGATTCTAGTTAGGGCTGCACGATAAATCGCATGCGATATCACGAGCATCTCGTCAGTAATGCCGGTTCCTTGATTAGTAGTAAATCGCCATCAGCTTTTTTTTTTGATGGAGCGGCATTTACTACACACAGCCGTAGTTCACTGACAATCACGGCCATATCGCATACATGTCACAGGCGATACGTCCGCGATAATTAATGTGAAATTGCCCCGATTGTCAGTGAACTACGGCTGTGTGTAGTAAATGCCGCTCCATCTGAAAACAGCTGATAGTGATTTACTACTAATCAAGTAACCGGCATTACCGACGAGATGCTCGCGATATCGCAATGCGATTTATCGTGCAGCCCTAATTCTAGTGTAATGTTGAATAAAGCAAGTATGCACCGAATAAGTGGTTTACACAAGCAGCTGTGTTTGACTCAAATAAGATGAACCTCAGTTAGGGTGGAATGATCAGATGTCTCGGTCCAGTTCTTCTCAATGACCTTGGTTTATTCTAAATGCTTCGGATAGTTTTTTCTGGAGTATTGTTGAGTTTGTGGAATGTGCTAATGGTAATGGTGACCTATTAGTTAGGAGACTTATTTAGTGTAGCTTCTAGAAACATGTAGGGTTACTGTGGGCTAAACAACATATTTTATTTCTTTCACACATAGATAAATGTTGTTCTGATAGGCCTGTATCTCTTTTCTAAAGGTAGAAGTTCAAACATATCACGAACTTGGTGGTCTCGTCAGTTTTATGATGCTGAATGCCTTTCCTAGATGTTGGGAGATGTAAATGTCCTTCATCATAGGCAGATGTGTATTGGTGATTGTTTCTGCAATTCTTGCAGAGAGATTTGTCTGCTTTTAGATTTTTCGCAGTTCTTGTTTTGTTAAAATTCTTCACTTCACACATTTAGAAGATTGAGTTAAAGCATTGTATTGCATGGCTGTAATGATCCTCTCTTAAGATATATTTGTAATCTGTTGTTTTCTAGTATTATCGATTGTTGGTAACAGACTGGTCAGCTGCTGTCCTAACCCTAAATGTCTGACTCTCTGTTTGTAGCGTCTGAACCAAACCTGAAGCTGCGCTCTCGTCTGAAGCAGAAGGTGACCGAGAGGAGGAGCAGCCCGCTTCTGCGGCGGAAAAACGGTCCCCTCAGCGCAGCGAAGAAACGTTCTCTGGATCTTGCAGGTGCTGTTGGGAAAAACGCATCACTTATATTTGCTGGCAGGCAAATCTTTTCATGCCTACTCACTCTTGTTGTGATGGTGAACAGATTCGGCATGTAGCAGCGCACCTGGATCTGGGCCGAGCTCCCCAAACAACAGCTCGCAGGGAAACTTGTGTGAGAACAGTGTCAACGCAGCCGTTTTGAGCGAGGTAAGGCGATTTTCTCTTTGGATTAAGACATTATTAACCTTCTCTAAAGTACTAACCTAACATCAGCTCTGGGACGATTGTGTGCTGCAGTCGTCTTTAACTCACAGGTTATCTGGATGTGATGGGTCGCTGTACACGTCTCCTTCATTACCCAACATCACCCTGGGCCTCCCTGCCTCCACTGTCAACAGTGTAAGGATACGGCTCATGTTAAGTCATTTCTTAATTAGTATTTAGTCTCATTTCCCAGGAAAGATAACGAAATATTCTTAAGACAACATCCACTAGGCTTGAGAAGCAAAGTTGCATATAAAATATCAAGACTTTATCTCATTCTTAAATGTCTAAATCTGAAGAAAGTTAGGTTAGTGCTTTGTCCATGTTTGCCCTTTTTGCTTTGTAATGCGATGCTTTGATAGCAGGTAATTTTCATTTCTTTACCCAGCAGGACAGTGAATGTTTGTCTGTGTCCAGTTTACCCATAAGTGCTCCATTCCTGGCCACCTCTCACATTCCTTCATATCTTGGCAATTCTGACACTGCAAATACCCATAATGCACTGTTGCACCACATGGTTCTTCTGGAGCAATCTGCTCCACAAAGCCCTTTAGCTGCTGGTGAGTTTTTGAACTTCTGTGCATACTGGTTGTTGTTGGGTGTGCATGAATGAAAGGTTACGACCTCACTTCAGAGTTGTTGTCTAACCCTAACATTTAAATGCCAAAACAAACCATTTTCATGGCTTTGTCCTGTACATTAGACTTTTAAGTAGTGCTCGGTAAGGAGTTCCTCCAGTGCAATAAATGCATCTTTCTACAACGCAGCCAGCACGAGATCTGAGCGACTGAACACGGTGTGTTTGGCTGGAGCCAAGAATAATCGACTGCTAATTTCCTAAGTGGTAACAGGAAAATGAAACGATGAAGGCACACAAATGGGTGCAGAAATGGTTAGATTTAGGATTGTAACCCGAAGAGTCCCAGGGCGCTCCATTGATGTCTGCCCTCTGCTCCGGTTGTGTGTGTGTGTTTATGATTTAACATGCGTGGGTTTACTTCTCACTGGGACAGGTTAAATGAAGAGGTCACATTTGGAGTATGGGGTACCATACTTGACAATCACCTCACTTTCACTTCAAACATCTCAAGATCTAAATATCCCAGAGCATTGTCTGTTTGCAGCTGCTTTGTGAAATGAGTTTATCATTATGAAATGATGTGAAAAAACACTTTTATTTGATGTTTAGAGCTTTCACCAGCATGCATTTGTGGCAGGTGTTGCAGCAGCTCCACTGCAGTCTCTACAGAAGCTGCGTCAACACAGACCGCTGGGCCGCACGCAGTCCGCTCCTCTTCCTCAGAGCTCTCAGGCTCTTCAACAGCTGGTGGTCCAACAGCAGCACCAGCAGTTCCTGGAGAAACACAAACAGCACTTCCAACATCTCCACATCAACAAGGTCAGAAACCCCACTTTATGCTTTTAGTCTTTCTCAGTTACCCTGAAACATTTGCATGCATTTACAATTTACATTGTTAAGATTATTGCGTCTTTAAAGATTCCTACAATAAAATACTTTTTGAAATGCTTTGAAAAAAAATATCTGGCTATCCACAACTTTTCATCTAAGTGATTCATTGCTCTAAATGTAAGTTTCAGGTTTAGATTTTGTTGACAAAACCACCAGAGTGAAGGCCATTAAATAAACTAAAAAAAGATGTTTAAATGAGAGGCAGTAATGGCATGTTTCCATTAAAAATCATTCATTCCTTCTTCTGTCTGCCTGTAAGATGTTGAGCAAACCTGAGAGTCAGCACCAGAGTCACCCCGAGGAGACTGATGAAGATCTACAGGAACAGCCAGAAACACAAACTCTTCCCATGAATATCAGTGTTAAACAGGAAGATCCTGATCTCACAGACGAGCAGACGCAGGAGGGACAAGAAGTGCTTTTTAAACAGGTGAGAGAGAGACAGAGAGAGAGATGTTGATCAGTCGTGCTGTATGATAAAACGCAAGGGTTTACCCTCCAAATGATACTGATGGTAGAAGCGAGAGACAAGACTCAATAAGAATAAATTCTAGGGCTGGGCAAAAATATCTGTTTTGCAGAGATATAAATTATTTGGTGTGTCTTAAGTGTAATGCACATGCAATGATTTAATATAGCCTACTGTTATACCTGTGTTTTCTTTCTGTATTGTTCATATTTACATAACAGATTACGTTTACGTGGATAATCATGGCATTTTGAAATGATTTTATGTAAATATGTTTGTTTAAGCACAAGGATATGTAAACCCAGTATTCGTGCGCTGTTGAATATTTGAGATGTAGCTTGCTAGACGCACGCTTCAGACTTCTCAAACGGCGCGTGAGCATTGAGATCTGTTTCACGCCTTCTTTGCCTAAATATTTGAACCGGCAAAGCCTAAAACATGTGCAAATGATCAACTTTTATGGAGCCAAAAGTAAACAAACAAACAAACAAACAGCATTTTGCAATCAAATGCAACCATCTGTGCAACAGAAACTCTTCATGCTAAAAAACAGAAAGCGCTTTGCGAACAAAAATAGCAATTTGAGAATGAATGTAGGGGTGTAAAAAAATCAATGTCCTGTTTTGCAGCAGAGATTCTCAGCTTCAATACAGCAGATGGCGCTATGATTCGATTTACATTTACATTACTGTTTGGTTATTGCTGATTGAGACTCTGTCCTACTTTGACATTCTCATACTTTAGCTTCAAGGAAAGAAATTAATGTCTGTACTAGTATTAGTATTAATGTACTTTAGTATTTTTTTTCACATGAAATTTTGGAAGTGGAATTTTGTGGAGTTCAATTACATTTATTATTTAAAAAACTGATCCCGACTAAGAAAGATAAGAAATATTTGTGTAATTTTTTTATTGTTTTATCATATAATTTATACATGATATATTTTTATTACTTTAGAGTTGGTGACTTTCATTGCTAGACAAGCTTCTATAATGGCACAAAAATAACATTGCACACAAATATTAATAACATTGCACATCCTTATAAAGCCTAACCAACTCTATTGGCAGTGCACCATGGCTATAAGAATTGAATTGCATTTCTTATTAGAAGTTATGATTATTTTTCAATTCAAACTTCACTTGGAGCCTACAGCAAGAAAAAAATCCTACTTTTTTGTGAGTTGAAATTAAAATGAAAATGGATAGATGATAATCAAATGCTCAATTCAGCAGAAAGGCTTAATCAAATCAAATGAACAGATGCAAATCTTTGAAGAGTTTCATTGAATTAAACGAAATCTGGTTATTATGGTTTTAGAGGGGTTTGGGGCACCTTTTAGCAAGTCAGACCATCAGGCTGTAAAACCAGCAGAAACCCACCAGCTTGACCAGGCTGTAAGACCAGCTTAAACCATCTACTTCCATCCTAAAAAAGCCAAGACCAGCCAAACAGCCTAGTCAAGTGTCCAGCCTGATCAAGCTGGATTTCGGCTGGTGGGATAGGCTGGTCTTTCAAAACCCCATTTAAAACCAGCCTGCAACACCATCTTAACAAGCTTAACCCAGGCTTGGACACCAGTTAAAACCAATTAACCAGCAAAGGCTGGCTTTAGCTGTTCTTTTTTCAGCATGGAATTCAATTCATTTTATTTATAATGCACTTAAACATACACAAAAAACATTTCATACAACAGAAAACAAGATTATAAGAATCAAGTTAAAGCTTACAGCAATAGTAACCCATTTTAAAAAGATCTTTAAGGACCACTTTAAACTTAAAACATTTTTGTGTGTGTGTGTGTGTGTGTGTGTGTGTGTGTGTGTGTGTGTGTGTGAGTAGCAGGCTCTTCTGTTGGAGCAGCAGAGGATTCATCAGCTGAGGAACTATCAGGCATCAGTGGAGGCAGCAGGTGTGTCAGTCGTTTTCCCAGGGCCCCGCCCCCTCTCCAGGGCCCAATCATCACCTGAATCTGCTTCATTTATCAGTGTACAGGAACAGCCTTCCAAAAATCCTTTAACCACAGGTACATCTCACACACAGACCCACTCTCCATTTGTCTCTGCTCCTCTGTTTGACCCATATTGTTTTAAATGAAGTTCTGAACATAGCCTGATCATACGGTCCTGTCATATATATATAAGCAGCTGCCTTCAAGAGAACTCCTGAATTGAACGTGCAATGCGGGCTTTTATATTTCTATAGGTCTGGTGTACGATTCCCTTATGCAGAAACACCAGTGCATGTGTGGTAACACAAACGTACACCCCGAACACGCCGGCCGTATTCAGAGCATTTGGTCTCGTCTGCAGGAGACAGGCCTGCGCAGTCGGTGTGAGGTATGATGATGCTTTGACATAAAACTGTAAACACAATGTACATGTTGAGCTACACACAGAGCTGCATGCAGTGCAATCATTGTTTATCAGCAGAGGATGTTTGGGTGTAGTGATTCAGTCTGTCCTGTCATCTTTCAGTGTATTCGTGGAAGAAAAGCCACATTAGAGGAGCTACAAACAGTTCATTCTGAGGCACATGTCATGCTGTACGGGACCAACCCACTGCGACAAAAACTGGACAGTACGACGTTTACTGCAGATCAATCAATCCATGCGAGCATTAGCATTGATGTCATACAGAAAAAATTTACATAAATGCTTTTGTGTCTCTCAGGTTCTGTCATATCCATGTTTGTCAGGTTGCCATGTGGCGGTATTGGGGTGAGAATAAAATAATCATTCAATGGCACTCGTGTAATTGGTGTTTGTGCAGCACGTGAGCAATACATTTGTCTGGTGTTTCTCTTTTCTGTTGGCAGGTGGACAGCGACACCGTCTGGAATGAAGTTCACTCTGCGAGCGCAGCGCGTCTGGCCGTCGGCTCCGTAGTTGAGCTCGTCTTTAAAGTCGCGTCGGGAGAGCTGAAGGTTTCTCTCCCCCTCATACCCATTTATTTTCTCATTTGTCGTTTGATTTATTCATCAAGTCCAAATGTAGAGCTGTTTTGTTGTTTGTCATTGCAGAACGGTTTCGCTGTGGTCCGGCCTCCAGGACACCATGCGGAGGAGAGCACGCCGATGTAAGACGCGTCCGTTCTGTGCGTGTTATTCTTTCTCTTTGTAAACATTTTGAAGAAAATTAGCTGCTGATGCTTTCTTTCAATCGCAGGGGCTTTTGTTACTTTAACTCCATTGCCATAGCGGCTAAACTCCTGCAACAAAGACTAAATGTCAACAAAATTCTTATTGTTGATTGGGTGAGTTTATTTTGAGGGATTATTAAATACCAGTTATTGTAAGTTTAGTAATTTTTTTTCCTCCCTAAAACATTTGATCATGTCGTTTTTATTAAAACAGGATGTTCATCATGGCAATGGAACTCAGCAAGCGTTTTACAATGATCCTAATGTTCTTTACATTTCGCTTCATCGTTACGACGATGGGAATTTCTTCCCAGGCAGCGGTGCTCCCGAAGAGGTCATATTAATGATGTTTTTTATTAAGCGGATAAAGCAAATGTTTTTATTATTTATTACTTTCATAACTTGTGGTATTTCACATCAACAGGTGGGCAGTGGACTAGGAGTCGGTTTCAACATTAATATGGCGTTTACCGGGGGGTTGGATCCACCAATGGGTGATGCTGAATATCTGGCTGCTTTTAGGTAAACCAATTATCTACTATCACAGGTTACTGCTTTACTTACATATAAATGATATATTAAATATAAATTATGTAATTGTATTTGGACATATTAATTTGACTAGATGTGAAATGCCCTGTGCGTTTTTCTGTCAACACAGTTTTCATGACTCCCATCAGTCTCTTCAGCTCTATAGGGCTGAACTTTCGTGTTTGTTTGGTTTCAAAGAAAGTTATTTTTCAAAACCAAAGCAAGAGCAATTTGATAAAAGATGGGCAGGTGTGGTGATTGTTTATATGATCAGAACATAGAAATGAGACTTTTGACTGCATGATACACAAAGGGATGTTTCACTGAATACTAAAACATTGCTTTTAATTTACAGTAATCACCCTCAGGCCAACTGAAATGTAGATAGAAGTTTTTTTTGTAGAACAGTGAAGGACAGTTTTATCTGAAACCGTATGCCCTGATGATGCCCGTGTACAGCAGATACAGCAACTCTATTAAGTATTCCCAGCAGGTTTCTGGTATTATATTGAGGTGTTATAAATCTTCTCAGTTGTAAACAATGTCATCATTTCAAAACATGGAGTGATATTCACACTGGTTTACTGCCAAAAGTCACACTCAAATTAGTTTTGCCATCAGTTTAAAGCTCGGGTTGAGTTTTGCTAACTTGACGGATGGACAGTCACGTGTGTGTGTGTGTGTGTGTGTGTGTGTGTGTGTGTGTGTGTGTGTGTGTGTGTGTGTGTGTGTGTGTGAAACTGCAGTGTATGTGATCAACACGACTGAATGTTAGAGTGCAGGACTCTCATATCAGACTGTTAATTGGTTTAAGTGCTGCTTTTTACATAAAGATTGGTTTAGAGAAGAACGACATGAAGTTTCAGAGGTATTTCTTCAATTTGTAGTCGTCTTGTTCATGTGAATGGCTTGGTAAGAAATAGCGCTGATCATAATTGTAAGAGCCATAACCCATATTGAGAGTTTATTATTTTCATATTTTTTATTATGTAATTTTAGTACAATAAGGTTGTTAATAAGTCAGTTCCTGTTGTGTGTATTATATTTATCTGGTTTATATTTGTTCCTACTGCGCATGTGCAGTGACGTCATTTTTTGGTAGTTCACTTAAAGAGTTGTCGATGCACAGGCTATACGTGCTCATAATTAGTGGAAGAACACAAGCTTTTGACCGTCTCACTATCATCTCATTATTTTGTTATATAGCATATTTAAGTTTATCGATCTCTTCAAATAAGTTGTTGAGAAAGCATCGTTGGATTATGCTGTATTTGCAAATGTGAGTCTGTATTGAAATTTGGAAGAAGAATAAATCACTGTAAAGGAATAAGGACTTTGAGTGATATATACAAGAAAGCAAGATACGCGTCAAAACTGGTGGAAAACAAATAAGCACATCACATGTTCCTTACAATAATGAAAAACATACTGTTTGTTATCTCGACACAGAGCGGGTAGAGTTGAATCTTAACCCAACTGCGAGTGATGAGCAGAGACATAAAAGTGAAATAAGCTAGCCTGCAGCGCAATACTACATAAGCATTTAATCAACAGGTGGGCATTATGCAAATGTGTCGGACTACAAACAGGGCATTCGCAGTAGTCCCAGAAAAGTGATTTCTGTTAAAGACGATGACTCGCTTTAGTGTGAACTTTGCAGATGGTTTACATGTAAAAAACACAACACTTGCACACTAAAGGAAATGTTAAATCACGAAAAGCATAATAGGCACTCTTTCAGATGTTGTTTGTGGATATGCTGATGTTTGTAATGTGAACTTTTGGTTTGCAGGACAGTGGTTATGCCAATCTCAAATGAGTTTGCCCCGGATATAGTTCTGGTATCGGCAGGTTTTGACGCTGTGGACGGACACCCTCCTCCCCTGGGGGGTTATAAACTGACCTCCAAATGTAAGCGCTTCAACCTCTGTAATGAGCTGAATTAAAACATGTTTATCATTATATCCACATTCTATCAGTTTTTTAAAACCTCTTAAACAACATTGCTTTAAAAGGTTTGGGATACCTGACTAAACAGCTGATGGGATTGGCTGGGGGTCGTGTGGTGCTGGCACTGGAAGGAGGTCATGACCTTAAGGCCATATGCGATGCTTCAGAGGCTTGCGTGTCTGCGCTGCTGGGAATTGAGGTAAAATTATTACACGTCATACTTTTTTACCATTATCTGTCTTTGTACTTAAGTAATTTTTTAATTGTAATTTGACTTATTTACCAGCTAGAGCCGCTTTCATCTGAGGTTCTGATGCAGAGACCCAATGAGAACGCTGTAAGCTCCATAGAGAAAGTTCTAGAAACTCACAGTGAGTCAATCAACTTTTTCACCTGAACAAAAACATCTCAACTCTGGTGTAAGGACCGAGTCCCCTAACCCTAAAAAGTTAGACTCTTGGCAGATAAGAATGAGTGAAAATGTTTGTATGGAAGAAAAATAATGACAAAAGTTTTTGAATTAAAATAGCCTGTTGAATTGTACTACCTGAAAAAAAAATGCATTGTATTAACCGTACTTGAATTTTAATGCATTGTATTTTTATGTTTTTGAATTAAAACAGCCTGTTGAATTGTACTACCTGAAAAAAATGTATTGTATTAACCGTGCTTGAATTTTAATGCATTGTATTTTTAGGTTTTGCATTTTTAAGGGCTGAAATTAAACATGCGTGTATATTTTCTGTATTAAAAATTCAATAGTCCACATTCACCTTTTAGATTTCACTTTAAAATATTCGGTCTGTTTAAAAATACAACGTAAAATATTCAGCAGGCAATTTTCAGTCCATTTAAATTTGCGTCCAAAAATTCAAGTCCAAAAATTCAGTCGTACAGATTTCAACATTTAACATCCGGGAACTGCAGGAAAAGCAGTAGAGTACCGAGTATAATCTCATCTGCTGTTAATCGATCTGACCAGCAGGTGGTGCACGTGTTCGCCAAGACTTTGTACATGTAAGATGATTTATCCACTGCAGCAGTGATGAAAGTTGGCTTTTATGTTCAGTTTTAGTAAAACAACTGTAATACACTCATACAGAGAGTGTATTGTTTGGTTATGTTATTGACAGGATACTAAACGGGTTTAAAATGCCATATAAATTAAATATGGCCTTTCTGTCTGCTATTGGCTTCGTTTCTCAAAAGCTAAGTTGATTGTAGATTTTATTGGTGGCAATCTACCTTCTTCTTATGCCTACGAGAAACGAACACGGTTTTGTAATTCGTCACCTCAGTTTATAAAACATACTCAGATTATTAAACTGTTCAATTTACAAATCGTGCGCGCGGATTAATAAACCATACGCACAATTAAACAATCAGTGCTCTCAGATTTGCAATCCGTATACACAAATTCATAAACAATTAATAAACAGTGCACACGCTTTCGCAATGGTTTTGCAAACTGTGTCCACTAACGCAGAGGTCCCCAACCACCGGGTCGTGGACAAGTTGCCACCGGTCGCAATAACATCCTGAAAAAATGTATAATAGCTACGTTATAGTTTAATCAGGTGTTTTGTCCTTTACGAGCTGACTTCAAATAACATATCAATCCACTTCTTGCAGGGCCGCGCTCCCTCTTTTTCTTTCTCTCTCTCTCTCTCTCTCTCTCTCTCTCTCGCTCTCTCTACCAGCGCATCGGCGATCACATTGCTCTCATTAGAGTTCAAGCATAAAGTACTTCTAAAACACAATCGATCAAAGAATTGCAAAGGTATGACTTTATGAATAAATGAAGACGTTCATTTGATATCTCAAATGAAACTAATTGCAGGCTATTGAAAAACTTAAAAATTACCCTTAAACTCTTAATTAATTATAGTTTAAACTCTTTCACTGCAGTAATAATATTTTTATTTTTAATGTAGGTTTGAGAGGAACCTAAACAGTCATGTGTCAAACATCAAAAAGCATAAACGCGAGTCCCCCACCCCCCCGGGTTGCGATTTTTTTTAAAGGTTGGGGACCCCTGCACTAACGGATTTGTAGCCCCACCCTCATTTTAGAAATTGCTTCCATGCTTTTATTCATGCTTTCAGGAATTAATGAAGTTTATACCGTGTTAAGCTTTTACTTTCCTAACTGGAAAGTTATTTACATTGACAGCTGGCCCGCCCAATCAGAAATTAAAAAAAATACTACTCTGTATTGTCAAGTGCTTCCTCACTGTTTGCAAGGTTAACAATATGCAGAATTCTTTCACTTGAAAAAGTCAGCCCACTACAAGAAGAATCCAACTAGGTTTCACTCATTGACCACACTTTTGCTCTCCTTTTCCCTTTTTTATTTGGAAATTCAATGCAGTGTTCATTCAGTCAACCAATTAGGTGAAAAACCTTTAAATACAGGTACAAATATTATTATTTTTTAAAAACAAACAGACAAATACCATTTCATACAAACAAGATTTAACAGTGATCAAATGCTTAATTTTAAATTACCATAAAGCAGACCATTTAAATAACAGCAGATATTTGGCCACTTACACAGTAAATACATCTAAATTCTAAAGATTTAATACTTTAAACATTTGTCTTTTATACAAAACAATTTACTTTAGAAAGCTTAATACCTCAACCAAACAAATAATGTCCAAATGCACTTTAAGAATGACCCATAGAATAAAGATATAAAAGCTCACCGGCTACATCTTCATTGTTTGTAGTAGCTTAATTCTGCACAAAGGATCTTTAAATCCAAGAAATGGCAGGCTTGCAGTGCTTTGTTCTCAGTTAGTTCTGCTTTGTTTCTTGTTATCACTCAAAACTGCTACTCTAAAGCTACCTCTGCGTCTGCCCTGCTAATTAGTGAATCAACTTCACCTGGTGCATGCTGGCTGATGCATTTGAACTGGTGCATTCTAAATAGTGCAATCTGGCTGAGAGGGGGCGCCAGTAGCTTGCCAGAACACCTCCCACTCGATCTTTCCAAGAAACCGCTGGAAAGATCGCAAGTTCAATGGCGACTTAATCAGAGCTTTTCTCCTAGGCCTCCTAGCTGCTCCTCAGCTGGCAGCAAGACAACCAAGCGTCTGACATCCCTGTGTAAAATTGTGGACTGAAAGTCCTTCTGGACTTTAGAAACAGGATGCTTGGGTGTTGATTTTGCAACAGGGACACAACAGCTTTGAACGATTCTAACCTTTACATCTCGCACAACACCTCCAGGGTCAGGGTTAACACTAACAACTCTTCCAAGCTTGAACTGGCCCCTCAATGCATTCTGATCGCACAGCCACACAATATCCCCAACAGTAACATTCCTTGTTAGGGTATGCCATTTGCTTCTCACAAACAGGTTGGGTCCAGCAAGCTGGCTCCAGGATTTCCAGAACCTGTTGACCTGGTGCTGCATCTCATGAAGTCTCTTATAAGGGTAGCTTGTGAAATCAAAAGTCTTAAAGTCACCACTTGAAGATACTCGTCCCAACAGAAGTGTATTAGGTGTGATGTATTGCACACTATCTTCATGACTCTGCACTCTGGCATCTATTGGACGTTCATTGGCAAGGTTGGCAGCAATCTGAAGTGTTGTTTGGAACTCACTATAACTGAGACCCGACTCTCTTCCCAAACTCTGGAATGCCTTTTTCACAATGCGAACTGCAGCTTCAGCAGCGCCGTTACGATGAGGCGAATCAGCTGGTTGAATTTTCCACTGCCAGTCAGTTCCATTTCGAGCCGAAACTTCCTCCACAGCAGATCTGTCTAGACCATTCAGGAATGTATATAGTTCTTCCAAGACAGATTTAGCACCTACAAAGTTGGTTCCTGGGTCAGACCATATCTTCTTAGGGTGCCCTCGAATTGCAGTAAACCTCTGATATGCCATTAGAAAACTCTCAGTTGACATAGTATTGACCAGCTCTGTGTGAATAGCCCTACTAGCCATGCAGCAGAATACAACTCCCCACACCTTCATTGTGACCCGCTTCTTCACATCATCTTTTACTTGATAGGGTCCAAACAGGTCAACAGCTGTGTACTCGAATGGGGCTGCGGGTCTGGTCCTTTCTTGAGGCAAGTTGCCCATTACTTGTTGACATCTTTTAGCTCTGGCTTTCTTACAGATTATGCAGTTGTCAACGATCTTCTGAGCGATTTTTCTTCCTCTGATAACCCATGCTTTCTTCCTCATCTTTAATAGGGTTGCGGCCACTCCCTCATGACCCTCATCATGTGCCTCACGAGCTAACAACATTGAAACCCACGCACTGTAGGGTAAGAGGGGAACACTGACTTTATCTTCTTTAAAGTTTTGGATTCTTCCACCACAAACCAGCAACCCGGATTCTTGATCTCTGTAAACTACCAGCCGGTCTGTAGTGGTAGTAGGGAAGTTCATGCCTTCTTGTGCAGCAATAAAGAGATCTCTTAGGGCATCTTGGCGTTCTGTTGCAGTAATAACTCCTGCTAACAAGACTGCCTCCCACTTTGGAGTTCCCAAGATCCTATTTCTTGCTGCAAACTTTTTGGCTGCTCTCCAGACCCAAGCAACTGTCTTGACCAAATGAGTTAGATTACTGAACCGTTTCTCATCTACCAACTCTCGAATAGCTACGCCAGCTGGTGGTCTTTGCTGTTCTCGATCTTGGGATTTTTCTTTCACTTGAGCTCTTGTGAGTGCAGCAACAAAGGACTTCTTCTGCATCTTCCTAATGCTTTCTCGAGCAGCCACTGTAACCTCCTTTGCAGATTTGATTGGCCACTCATTGACTGGCAGACTCAGAAACCTTGGGCCCTGCTGCCACTCCGAATCTTCCCCCAAGTCTTCTGGGCCAGCCCCTCGAGTGATAATATCAGCGATATTCAGTGGTCCAGGGACCCACCACCAATCCTGAATTTGTGTGCTGCTTTGGATCTCTCCAATCCGATTGGCAAAAAAAGTTTGGAAGCCATAGCTCTCTCTTTGGATCGCACCAAGGACTGTCTGGCTGTCAACCAAGTGGTACCACTGCTTAATATGAATTTGACTGTGTTGCTCAAAGTATGTCCTTAGACGGGTGGCAAAAACTGCCCCACACAACTCTGCTTTAATTACTTCCCCCTTGTGGTCTAGCGGGGTCAATTTGGCTTTAGATTCCACTAGTCGTCTCACCGTTGCACCTTGCTCACAGGCCCACAACAAATACAGGACAGCACTATAGGCATGTTCACTGCCATCAGAGAAAGTGACTGCATAAGGTTCATTTTGAACGCCTGTTGGAGTCAAGGCCCTGGCAAACTTAACTTTGCTCAGCTGAACATATTCTTCAAAGAGGTTAATAGCATCTTCTCTAAGTTTGTCAGATAGTGCAAGATCCCAAGTATCCTTAATGGTGCTACATTTGGGTTTGGCCTCTTGAAATGCTCTTCGAACCAAAATGGCCCCTCTCTGCTTTACAGGTGTTGTCAGACCAATGGGGTCATACAAACCAGAAACTTGACTGAGCAATTCTCGTCGTGTCAATGGGTCAGGTGTCTGGCTTCTAACTTCCTCCAGCAAGAGATTTTGGCCAATACGCATCTTCTGCTTCCTTTTTGAGAAGTTTATTGCAACCATAACATGAAACGTATCCTCTTCTACAGAATACCCAAGGCCAAGAGCCTTATTGTCCTCATCCTTGAGTTGGTTTGGCAAGATCAATGTCTTTGAAGCTGCCTTTTGTTCCTGTTTCTCAGCAGATCCTTCTCTCTTACTCTGGCCAGAGAAGACCCATGGCTTCAACTCAAAACCTCCTGCTTTCAGGATCTGCTCCACATTTGCGGTGATGATTTTAAGTTTGTCCAAGTCGTTGTGAGAGGTCAAAATATCATCGACATAGCTGTCTTCCTGCAGCACCCGACGCTCTTCTCTAAGGTGGGTAAACTGGGGAAGATTAGCGGTCTCTCTCATAGCGAGCTGAGCGATACAACCAGCTGGTTTGTCTCCAATATTGACTCTTGTGATAACATACTCACTCAGTTCTTCCTCTTCAGAGTCACGCCACAGGAACCTGTGTAAGTGTACTTCTTTCTCTTCAAGCCAAACAGAGTTATACATTTTCTTTATGTCTCCCAAAGCAGCAAAAACTCCTCTCCTAAATTTGAGAAGCACAGTACGAATTTGATTAAGGACATCCGGTCCTTTTAACAGGAGGTCGTTGATACTCAGGCCTCTAAATTTCTGGCTACTATTCCAGACAAGTCTTATCGGTGTCGTGGCAGAGTGCGGATTTGGAGCAATAAGATGGCTAATATACCAGACTGGTCCGGACCAAGTACATAGAACTTCTTCAGACAACTTCATTGCAGCCTGGCGGTTAACCATGTCATAGACTTGAGCAGCATAAGCAGCTTTCCATACCAACTCTTTGGCCAGCTGTCTCTCTGTCCTAAAAAAGGTGCTCTCAACTGCCCTTCTGTTGTTGGGCAATGTAGTTAGATCTTCTATCCAAGGGTATCTGGCATGCCAGTGGGGCTTCCCACTATGGTCATCTGCAACTACATATGTAAGGCCATTTCTCACCACCTCTAACTCTCTTTCTTCGGCAAGGGTCATCTCTTTACCGCCTGGCTGGCAGTTTCCACAGCGGCAACCTCCACACCTTGGGTTACATGCAGCACCAATGCTGTCCCATTTCCACCATTTCAGAAAGTCACAGGCAGTAGCTGCAGAACTGGACTCCTGAGTTTGGATAGGTAATGGAGTTTTCTGATTTAGTGGGGAATGACTCGAGACAACAGAGGTAAGTTCTTCATACTTTACAGCAGCGGTTCTCATAGACCTTGCAAAATGTGTTCTGGATGTATGAGCTGATACGGCGATCTCTTCAAACAACTCAGGATGGGTACCAGCAACCGTCTTTCCTAGTGGTCCACCCCACAACACAAGGTCTCCTACAATGCGAATCTTCTGGGGAGCTAGCTGACCTTCCTTGTGACTTATCAAGAGGTGGATCTCTTTTGGCCTCACCAGTTCATTGAGGGGAACATCAGGGAAGAATTTTTGCAGTTGCTCCGCTGTTACATGTCTATGAACATCGGCAATGCTGTCCAGACCATAGCAGACCAATTGATGGGACTTGAGGGTACCTCTTGGAGTCCCGACCCGTATCTTCAACAGGTAACGCTTTGTCTTGACAAGAACTTTCATGCCTCCAACACCATGGACAACAAGTGTGATATCTTCACTCCTGAGGTTAAGTCGATTAGCTGCCTTGTGGGTAATATAATTAGTGTCTGAAGCAAGGTCAATTAAAGTGCCGATCTTCTGTCCATCATTAGCTTTAACCTCCAGCAGCATCATAATTACAGGCCACTCCATTAAGCCATTTTCCGCCAGAAGGCTTGATTGACTTCCTGCAGTATTGAAGGTCCTGGACACTGTATTAGAGAAAGCATCTCGACATTGTTGGGCAAGTTCAGGTGAGAGTTTTCTAAAGAATTCTTCCTGGGCCTCTGTATAGCTCCTTCTGTCTTCATTTCCCACTATACTGACTTTACTTTTTCCCCGGCCCGTGTTACCTCTAAACATTTCGTTACTGGGGCACAGATAATAATGGTGATCTGAGGCTCGCTTACACTCTGGATTTTTGCATAGGAATGAAGTCTTGCAGTGATCATCACCATCATGAACTTCCAGACATTTCCTGCAAGCTCCCAGTCTTTTTACTGCATCCTTCTTCTCTGTAAGTTTAAGCATGCGAAACTTTTTGCAGAAATACAGCTTTTCTTTGTGCTTACTATCTCCACAGACAACACATCCTGAAGGATGGCTACTTGACTGGTTTAAAGTCCTAGTTCTAGCTTGCCTTGGCTCGATCCTGGTCTCTTTCCTTGATAGATCTTCATCCTTCAACTGGTCCAGTTGCTCATAAATAGTTTCCTGACCTTTGAGGAAAGCCAGAAGACTATCAAAGCGCTTGTCTGGCACTAAAGCGATGTTATTCTCAGCTGCATAGAGAAGCCACTCTTTCTTCAAGGCATCAGGAAGTTTGCTTTCGATTGACTTAGTCACTAATGGGTTCTTTATAGCACCAGTGTCACCAAGGTCACTCAGATCCTGAAGGGCTTTCTCCACAATTTGGATGAGTTCCACTATCTTCTTTGGTTGGTGACCTTTAACAGCTGGAAGCTTCTGGATCTCCTCTACTATCTCAATAGCAATGGCAGTTTGACATCCAAAGCGGTTCTCTAAAACACGGAAGATATCGTCTGCTGTATTATAAGACATGAAGCGAAAATCTCTCGTTATTCTGTCATCCAGGCTGTCAAGTAGCTGAAACTTTTTAACTTCTTTTGATCCAGTTGGATCCCCTTGTCTCTGAAGGGCTTCCCAATCTCTTCTCCAACGATGAAAGTCACGCTTAATGCCAGTAAACTTAGGAAGGGATGTTGGCTTCAGCTTAATGGCTGGTGTTGAGTAGCTACCAATAGCTGCAGCCCCCATTTTAACAGCATCTTCTTCAACCTTTGCTTGAATAAAATCAGCTTTCCTTGCAATTAACTTGAGAAGGACTTGCTCGAGGTCTCGTACACGGAACTGGAAGTCTTTCTGTTTTGGAGGAATCCAACACTTCCACTGTACATACAGCTCTTTTGCTATTTTAACAAGTCTTTCTAGATGGTTGAACAAGAAATCAAAGGCCTCTTTATTACCTTTTGATCCGAGGGATGACACCTGCCTTGCTTCCTCCTCTGCAGCCATTACTGCCATAGTTAGTTCCTCTTCTCCAAAATTAGTCCAAAGTGTATTTTGGATAAGATCTTTCAACTCCTTTAGTTTCGCCTCACACTCGCATGCAGTCTTTTCTATATCAGCCTTTTGCTGCTCAGTCAGCACAGAAACATCTTCATTTCCCTTTAATTCTGCAATATACCGGGCCTCTACATCATCATTGGCTTCTATGACTTTGTTGGCCTCAATTGTGAGTTTTTTGAAACTGTCTTTGAGCTCCTCTTCAGACAGCATTGAGCACATCCTTACAACATTGTTGACCAGACGAGAGAATTGGCGTTTTGCTGTGGTTCTATCTGCTTTAAGTTGCTCCAGAGACTTTGAGTCATCCATCTTTTCTTCAGCAGGATATAAGTAAAGCAAGTGATAATTTACACCTCTGTATTCAGAGTCTTAGCAGGTTTCTGTTCCAGGCCTAGTTGGTTTTGGTTTCTCTTATCCAAACCAGCAGGCGGTTTTTCACTGTCAAGTGCTTCCTCACTGTTTGCAAGGTTAACAATATGCAGAATTCTTTCACTTGAAAAAGTCAGCCCACTACAAGAAGAATCCAACTAGGTTTCACTCATTGACCACACTTTTGCTCTCCTTTTCCCTTTTTTATTTGGAAATTCAATGCAGTGTTCATTCAGTCAACCAATTAGGTGAAAAACCTTTAAATACAGGTACAAATATTATTATTTTTTAAAAACAAACAGACAAATACCATTTCATACAAACAAGATTTAACAGTGATCAAATGCTTAATTTTAAATTACCATAAAGCAGACCATTTAAATAACAGCAGATATTTGGCCACTTACACAGTAAATACATCTAAATTCTAAAGATTTAATACTTTAAACATTTGTCTTTTATACAAAACAATTTACTTTAGAAAGCTTAATACCTCAACCAAACAAATAATGTCCAAATGCACTTTAAGAATGACCCATAGAATAAAGATATAAAAGCTCACCGGCTACATCTTCATTGTTTGTAGTAGCTTAATTCTGCACAAAGGATCTTTAAATCCAAGAAATGGCAGGCTTGCAGTGCTTTGTTCTCAGTTAGTTCTGCTTTGTTTCTTGTTATCACTCAAAACTGCTACTCTAAAGCTACCTCTGCGTCTGCCCTGCTAATTAGTGAATCAACTTCACCTGGTGCATGCTGGCTGATGCATTTGAACTGGTGCATTCTAAATAGTGCAATCTGGCTGAGAGGGGGCGCCAGTAGCTTGCCAGAACACTGTATAGTTAGACATGGATACTACTTCATATGGTGTATTTTATCTATTGCATTTATGTTAAAAACAGTAAAATTATAAGTAAGCCTGATAACTATTTAAAAACTATTATAAGTTGAATGTTGCGTTACATTATGGTTCTATAATGAGAAAAATATTCCCGAGAACTTTTTTTGCAAGCAAGTGGAAAACGTATTTTGAATAACAACACGTTATAAATATGTGCTGCACACTTTCTTCTCAATAACATGAACACACAACAAATATGACAGCGGGGTAAAAAATAGAAAGAAAGCATCTGATCACAGTGATGTTGTTTGATAGCCTACCAGCTCTCTAAATTAGCACTATAAGTCACGCCACGTTTATTGCTACACTTTATACAATATAGCCTATTGCTTTTAAGCAACAAATAGCCTATCATAACAACATATAAGCCTACTGTGTAATTGAGACATTAATTTAAGAAATGTATTAAAAGCAGAAAGACGTAGGCTGCGGAAATATAGTGGGTTCACTTCAATCCACACTACAGACGTTCTTGGTTTGCTTCTTATTTATTAAATCAAGGCAATTGTTTGATTAAACATTGATTAATATTAAGATAAAATTTATACAAAACGAAATTCACTTTAAAGAAAGTCTTTCTACAAAACAAACCTATGCAGGGCTCGCAAAATCGCTACCCCGAAGTCCCGGGGCTATGGCGAATTCCTGTCGGGCTACAAAAATGTATCTGCGCCCTGCCCGTCGGGCGGAGGAAAAATATTGTAATGTGTTTGCATTCTCTCAGATTTAGTTAGGTATTTATATTGTATGTAATTCGGTGTCATCTTGTTAGTCATTACTATCCCCACTAACAAGTGAAACTGTCAGGAAATGAAGTGAAAGCATAATTAAACCCATTACTCCTTTCGTGTTCACGTCTGATAAACGCGCTCCTCGGCTCCGCTCTTCACGAGTAGGCTACCCGCTTGCTCTTATGCTCATAAAACAGTATATTAAATGTTTATTTATTTGTCATTTCGTTTAACCTCAGAGTCTAACATTATTCTAGCAATTCCCTTTTTCTTTCTTTATAGTAAGTTAACTTAAATATGTGAGAACGAAAATATATTTTTAGTGATTTGCATGAAGAGAATATGATGTTAGAAGCTTCATTTTAAGCATTTAGTAGCCTAATTTATTTAAACAGTTTTAATATGCTATTTTAAAAAGTATATTGTGTGCAGGTTCTTTTGTTTGTAGGCTATGACAGCCCAATAATTTTTTTTTTTTACCAAAAAGGCTTAATTAATGTCATGTTGCATTACAATTTAAAGTATATCAATAATGTCAAAAATGTGACATGCAGTTCGGGTGTGTGTGTATGCTGTTTAAATTAGTGTTCTCACCAATACGCTTGTGATTCCTGAAGTTTTGACGAATTTTATAGATTTGTTATAGTTTCTTATTCAAAAGTGCCACCCATAGATTCAGCCCCACCTGGACTTAATCCATGCCCACCCATATGTCACGTTCTGCATCCGCCACTGTTCTTTACTTTCATTTTTTCACGAGTTTGCCTGCCCATTTAGTCTTAATAAATAACGGTAAACGAACTTGGTTTGCTGTTCTCGAAGGCAGCTCGAATCTTGGTCTGGCTCGAGCCCCAAGTTCAAGTAACAGAACAAAAGGAAAACAATGTGCAGTGAAGGAGGAGATGAGCAGGAGAGATGCCAGAAGAATTGCGGTTGGGCGCGGAGGCACGTGGGACTCGCGTTTATGCTTTTTGATGTTTGACACATGACTGTTTAGGTTCCTCTCAAACCTACATTAAAAATAAAAATATTATTACTGCAGTGAAAGAGTTTAAGTATAATTAATTAAGAGTTTAGGGGTAATTTTTAAGTTTTTCAAAAGCCTGCAATTAGTTTCATTTGCGATATCAAATGAACGTCTTCATTTATTCATAAAGTCATACCTTTGCAATTCTTTGATCGATTGTGTTTTAGAAGTACTTTATGCTTGAACTCTAATGAGAGCAATGTGATCGCCGATGCGCTGGTAGAGAGAGCGAGAGAGAGAGAGAGAGAGAGAGAGAGAGAGAGAAAGAAAAAGAGGGAGCGCGACCCTGTATAGAAGTGGATTGATATGTTATTTGAAGTCGGCTGGTAAAGGACAAAACACCTAATTAAACTATAACGTAGCTATTATAAATTTTTTCAGGATGTTCTTGCAACCGGTGGCAACTTGTCCACGACCCGGTGGTTGGTTACCTCTGCGTTAGTAGACTCAGTTTGCAAAACCATTGCGAAAGCGTGTGTACTGTTTATTAATTGTTTATGAATTTGTGGATACGGATTGCAAATCTGAGAGCACTGATTGTTTAATTGTGCGTATGGTTTATTAATCCACGCGCACGATTTGTAAATTGAACAGTTTAATAATCTGAGTATGGTTTATAAACTGAGGTGATGAATTACAAAACCGTGTCCGTTTCTCGTAGGCATAAGAAGACGGTAGATTGCCACCAATAAAATCTACAATCAACTTAGCTTTTGAGAAACGAAGCCAATAGCAGGCAGAAAGGCCATATTTAATTTATATGGCATTTTAAACCCGTTTAGTATCCTGTCAATAACATAACCAAACAATACACTCTCTGTATGAGTGTATTACAGTTGTTTTACTAAAACTGAACATAAAAGCCAACTTTCATCACTGCTGCAGTGGATAAATCATCTTACATGTACAAAGTCTTGGCGAACACGTGCACCACCTGCTGGTCAGATCGATTAACAGCAGATGAGATTATACTCTGTACTCTACTGCTTTTCCTGCAGTTCCCGGATGTTAAATGTTGAAATCTGTACGACTGAATTTTTGGACTTGAATTTTTGGACGCGAATTTAAATTGACTGAAAATTGCCTGCTGAATATTTTACGTTGTATTTTTAAACAGACCGAATATTTTAAAGTGAAATCTAAAAGGTGAATGTGGACTATTGAATTTTTAATACAGAAAATATACACGCATGTTTAATTTCAGCCCTTAAAAATGCAAAACCTAAAAATACAATGCATTAAAATTCAAGCACGGTTAATACAATGCATTTTTTTCAGGTAGTACAATTCAACAGGCTGTTTTAATTCAAAAACATAAAAATACAATGCATTAAAATTCAAGTACGGTTAATACAATGCATTTTTTTTCAGGTAGTACAATTCAACAGGCTATTTTAATTCAAAAACTTTTGTCATTATTTTTCTTCCATATGTTTGCATTAACAGACATTAACAGCAAAAGTGAAATTTTAACCCACATGAAGAGGCTTCAACCTGCTTAAATCTCCTCTATTCCTTCAAATGAATGTTTTTTTGTCTTGTTTGTGTGTTTTTCCAGGCAAGTACTGGAGGTCGGTGCAACCGTTCATCTCCAGTGTTAGCTTCTCTCTGAAGGAAGCTCAGAGGGGAGAATCTGAGGAAAATGAAACTGTGACAGCGATGGCATCGTTGTCTGTGGCCGTCATGGAGAAAAGGTACAGCTCTTTTCACTTTGTGGTTTTGCTTTTTACCTCATATGCTTTAATACATTTCACCTTTAAAACATAGAACTGAAGATGAACCCATGGAGGAGGAGCCGCCCATGTAAAATGGGTCTCGCTTCTATTTGGCTTTGCCTCATGGAGACCACTGCTCAGGATGTCTGTGAGCGACAAGAGTAATGTCAGGGCATGAAGCCTAACTCTCAATGTTAGTGCTGTAGCCCACTAGCATTCTGGCCCCAATGCAACACGTTGAAGATGAAGAGATCTGAGATGTTTGTTTTTGGAGACCTCTGTCCTGTTGGCCCTGCTGTGCAAACATCGAGGACCGCTCAAATAAGCCACAAGATAATTCAGAGAGATGAGGGTGAATAGATGAGTATATGAAGAAGGAAGGGTTCCACTAATCCTCATCAGGTCCTGGAAACGTTTGTTTTGTAAAGACACTAGGCATTTTCCATCTGCTCATAAACTGGTGTGAGGGATTGCGGGACCTCAGCCCTTCTTTACGGATGTCTTGGCATTTCTGAGCAAGTGAATGCCATCATACGTTTGGAGGAACTTTGCGTTAAGTCAATACTGTCAAAACTCAATACCCATAATTCCAGTGGATGGGCGACTGAAGAGGAGTTTGTGATTGAGCGAACATCAATTCTGCATGAAGACTGACTGTAGTGTGAACCATTTCCATTACTCTCTGTGTCTATTGAGCTATGTAAACGCTTCAGAAAAGCATCCTGTCTCTGGTAATGCTTAAGAGTCTCAACATCACTTGTGTAGCTTCATATTAAAAAAGTGCAGGTGTTTATTTTCAGCCTGATTCATTACCTGGAATGCACATTGCAAGGAAAAGCTACAAATGAGGTGTTGTCACATGTGTGAAATGAAGAAAACTCACATAAAATAGTTTGACCAAAAGCATGAGTTTGCATCTTGTGTTGCACATTTTTCTAACCCTGTCTGTCAAATTAGCATTTGCTTAAACTAAACCACAATTGTATGTTTAAAGTTTTGGCACTATTTTTAAACATAGTCCATTGCTGTTGGATCTTACATAGGAACGTTTTTTACAGGATTGATCAAAAGACCAAATCAGCTTCTCGTGTTTGTAACCCTTATGACACTGTAATAACAGCAAGAGGGTGTGAATGTGAAACTGCTACATGATAATGTTGTGGACCTCTTAGCATGAAGAGGAAATTGTACACAAAATTAATACCACTTGAATGTTGAATTAGTTTCATCAAACTGTTGCTCTAAAATAAACCTTGGCTCTTCACAACATTTTAACCCCAAGTTTGTTTGTCTTACTTGTCAACACTTATTTATATTAAAATAAAAGTGTATGTGTGTGGTGGTGGTGGGGGGGGGGGGGCAATTTCTGTTTTGTACAATTTTAGGATTAGTACACCCAAAAATGTGGATCACAAATCTTTGTGATGTTCCAAATAAACCACATAATTTTTTTGATGAACACAAAAGTAGATATTTTGTATTTTGTAACCCATAAGACTTGATTTAAACACAAATGTAAAAACAATTTCTTTTATTGTATTACTGACCTAGATTGCCTTATTTAAATTAGTTTCTCTTTATATCATTACTGTGTTATAATATTTTTTTTTAACTGTTTTTAAATGTATGTCTGCGATATGATCTGCACTGGAACCTGCCGTCACAAAGACAAATTCCTTGTGTGTGCGTAAACATACTAACCCTTTCTGTTTTAACTCTAACCTTTATCCAAAAAGTCTAAATAAATAAAACCACTAGAATAATGTTATTCTGCCTACTTTTACATAAATGTGTCTGCTGCAGATCTTCCTCTTCTGTAGTAAAAACCTGATCGAATGTGTATAAGATTCAAATACACTAGTCAACATTTGAAGTGGATCAAAACCTTTCCTAAAAGTTGTCTTAAAACCAATACCCAGTACCCGTTCTTGTCTTAGGACAAGTTTGATGAATGTTTTTGATCCACTTCAAATGTTGACTACTATATTTTCCCGTCATAAAGTAAATGCTCTAGTTAAAACAACACTTTCCTCAATGTTTTATCTGAAAACACACGAGACAACTACTACAAATTAATTTAATCTGAAATCATTTCAAATACATGTACATTTAGATCAATGTAGATGAAATAATAACGTGTAGAAAGTCTCCGTTTAAGTTTTTATCTTTGTTCTTAGTGGATTTGGCGCCATCTAGAGCTACGCACGAAAACAAACCCACGTTGTGGCCGGAAGTGTCGTTTTTTCCCCGACAACTGGAAATTCACCCGATTGGTTGAGGCTCATGCCTGTCAGCTTGTTGTTTGCGTCATACGTCAGCGTGAGCTCTTTGGACACACACGTGAGAAACACGAGAATGTTAAAGCCCAAAACAGCAGATTTACTCTTTATTTTAAACACAACGTGAGAAAACTTCATTGCAGTGCTTTAATTCGTTTGAAATTATCACCGCGGAGAAGAGCTGTCGAGAAAAGTGTGTGCTAAAAGACTTAAGGGAGTGTTTGTGAATAAAGTGAAAGAAATAACACGAGATGGACAGAAGTGCTGAAGACTCACTGCAGCTTCATGAGGATGAGGAGATCATCGAGGTTATTGATTTAAATGATACGGAACCGACCGCAGGTAACAATATGTTCTTCATACTCTCTAAACATTGTACTTGAACAGCACGTGAATGTTGTTGACGTGGATGCTGGTTGATGTTGTTTGTGTTTAGATGATCTCGCGGATGAACTGGAGGATGTGGATGTAGCTGATATGGCAAACGATGATGATGATGATGATGATGATGATGATGACAATGGATGGGAAACAGAAGAAGAGATGGAGTCCGAGCAGGACGACAGTGAACTTACTTTCTCCAAACACACTGGTAAGGCGTTCAGTCTGGCTGTATATCTTTGTGGATAGGTTCATATATTAATCAGCGTTTATTTGTTGGTGTTGCAGGTTCAGTCTTCTGTGTTGGTTTAGACCCGGTCAACAACAGTCTTGCTATTACTGGTGGAGAAGATGATCGGGCTTACGTGTGGACTGTGTGCAATGGAGACGTGTTGTTTGAATGCACCGGTATGTAGACATCTCTGCATGTAAGCACGTGTCACGTTTCGTGAATGTACAGTCTACAACAAAGTACACACATGTGATTCCTTCCTCGCCAGGTCATAAAGATTCAGTAACTTGTGCTGCGTTCAGTTGTGATTCAAAACTTGTGGCATCTGGTGACATGAGTGGTCTCATTAAAGTCTGGAGAGTGGAGAGTAAGGAAGAAATTTGGTCTTTTGAAGTCGGAGACCTGGAAGTAAGTCTGAAGTTTGTACCGTAGGTGTTGATCGACTCACGCTCTTCTTGTAGAAATGCTAATATGCTGCTTCTGCTTTCCAGTGGTTTGAGTGGCACCCATGCGCCCCGGTTCTGTTGGCTGGCACAGCTGACGGTAACACCTGGATGTGGAAGATACCGAGCGGAGAGTGCAAGACGTTTCAAGGGCCCAGCTGCCAGGCGACAAGTGGAAAGATTCTACCTGATGGTGAGACTTTCAAGGATCTGCATGCTGTTTATGTCTTCTTCTCTTGTACTGTGCTTTAATTTTTTTGTCTTTATACAGGTAAGAGAGCAATTGTGGGATATGAGGACGGAAGTTTACGTCTTTGGGACTTAAAACGAGGCGATGCTGTTTATGCTATCAAAGGTAATTTATACTTGTGTATCTCCATTTTTTCTTTGAGTTGTTAAAGTTCTGCATAAACATTTGAGTAAAATCTCTCAGGTTTTTTCTTGATAAGCCGTTCTTATAAGTAGTAATTTATTGCACAGGCTTCTAGAAACATCTGCTTACGTGCATTATGGGTCATGTGATCAAATGTTTAGGGGTTAAAACAGGGGCGTTGCTAGACATAAGGTGTGTTCGGCTTCATGCGGCGCTGCGCAGACCGATCGACGACTGACTGAAAGCACTGCATGCCGGTTAGTAATTTTGTCCGACTTGAGCTGGCGCTGCAGGCACGTGACTGTGTCATATGTTTTTTAAGTTTTTTAGAGTTCTGATGATGACACAGATTTTCGTGATTGGTTGCCTTACTGATGACAACGATCACGTGCATTTCATGTTTAATCCAACCTTCAATTCAACGAATGAACATTATAAATTCATGTTTTTATAACAGGAAAAAATGTGTTAATATGCATAAATATGTTATGTTGTGTTGTGTAATAAAATAAGCAAAATACCAAACTCTATTGGTATTTTATTAAAGGTGGAATACGTAGAATTTTTACCACTAGATCTCGCCAAAACACAATAACATCAAATGATGTTGTTTAATAACGCTCTGAAGCATGTTTTATGGGATTTGTAGTCTTTAACTCAACCGCTGATGGCCATCAATCAGACGTGAACGAGAAATCACGTTGATGGATAAGGTAATCAAGTCTTATAAATGTTGCGTTTGATGATCTCGTTTATTTCATTATGTAACTTTATATGTGATGTTCAAAACGAAATTGTTAGTCATAGATGTTACAGTATAAGTCCAAATTTGATGGTTAACACAGCACAGAATTAAGTTTTCAACTTACAATCTACAATGATTTTTCACATAATGTATTGACAGTACAAATCTTAAGCCCGATTTATAGTCGTGTGTAGGCTATCCGTAGCCTGTGCGTAGCTCTGCGTAGCCTGACCTTGCAAAAATGTTAACAGCGCGTCAGATCTACGCGGACCGCATGCGATGTGATTGGTCCACCAGAACCCCTCCCGTCAGGTAAAAAAACGGCGTCATAGGTCTCTCCGTTTGTGACGGTGAAAACAAAGATGAGCCAAGTTGAGGAGTGATTTAACTCAAACTGCAACAAAAGTCACTGTTTATTTACTTCCATCATTGCTGGTCTTCTGAAATCATACACAACAAGTTGCTGTTTCTTCTTCGTTTGTGGGTTAACTTGCCAAGCTTCTTCTCTGACGGTCGCGCTGCTACTGTGGTATACACGGATACTGCTTCCCAGCGGTTTGTGCGTGTGTTTGCACGTCGATGTGGAGGACGACACAAAAGTATAAATGAAAACCGTTGGGGAACCTACGCCGTCACGGCTACGCCGTAGCAGTGTCTTAAAATGACCATTTATATTGCTGTACAATACCTCTTGATGTGCATATCGTCCACGTTAAGACGCGCTGATTACAGTCTAAACACTAATGTTGTGATCAATATAATAGCATTTTTGAAGGGTTATGAATCAAAACAACTCGCCCATTGCGTAAAACACAAGCAGGATCAGAATCTCTGTCTAGTTAAATGTTGTCGCAAAGCTCTCTCCATCCAGATAATGCAACACCAAATTGATCCTCATTCTTTCTCTCGTTTTGTTCCTAACTCTTCTTGGGTCGTTTGGTTGGCCCGTGCGCTTACGGGAGCTGTCTTTGCTGACACAACCAGCGGCAGACGGTAAATAGTAATCAATAAGTCCATAAGCAAGCGCGTAGCAGGACAGGCGCTAAAGCATAGTTCTGCATTTGTCCACGACACTGGCTGCGTCCGAAAACTCAAGGCAGTGACTTGTTGCCTCGCTGCCTCATGAGGCAATGACTTCGGAGGCGTGAAGGCAGCGAAGGCATGAAG
This sequence comes from Paramisgurnus dabryanus, assembly GCF_030506205.2. Lineage (NCBI taxonomy): Eukaryota > Metazoa > Chordata > Actinopteri > Cypriniformes > Cobitidae > Paramisgurnus > Paramisgurnus dabryanus. The sequence goes on along the minus strand of NC_133343.1, from coordinate 28,768,293 downwards.
GCAGCGTGTTTGAAATATAAACAGAGAGCGCCTTTGTGATAACTAATCACATATTTGAAAACAACAATACTAATTTCTCGCTAGAAATGCAATTAAAATAAATTTGTGCTCCAGTCGCTTCCTTGGCCGCCATTTAATTTTTTTGAACTCGACCACTGTTGTCATGTGTTTTTTACGTCAGTAAAGGCGGTGACAAAGGGTCACATGGATATTAACGTCATTGACAGGAGACTGCACTGCCCCATGCCAATGTTTTGAATGGCAATTTTCTCCCGATTAACAAGTAGTTGAAAACATTACAGATATTGATAGTAATCACCTGGACAAAATATGTAACACTGACCTAGTGGTTTTTGGACATTTTACTGCAAATATCTTACAAATTGTACCTTTAATGTATGCTTGTTTCCCGTTATTTTCGGGCACACAGTATAAGCAGCAATTCAAATATTTGATATAACATGTTTCTGGTTGCAACTTTTTATTAAGGTGTTTTTTTTTATAAAATTCACCATCTTATTCACTTCATTTGCGAAAAAAAAAAAAAATGAAACATGGCGCACACGTCAGTACCGTCTTCAGCTTCTCCCTCGATTGCAAGCAGCAAACCTCACCAATCAGTCTGCTAAGCATCGGATGATCTCGAACATACCTATAAAGTTATACTGGGGCACATGCCCCCCATTTATTTTGGCAACACTTCAAAACAATTTCCTTTCCTTAAAGCAACACCAAAGAGTTTTTATTACCTTAAAATAATGCTTCCAAAACAGTTTCAGTCGTTCATCCACTCTAAACAGGGTGAACAGCACTTTCACATTCGCTTTGCAGCCCTCTATCGGCCAAAACCGCACTAAAGAAGTTTCCAAACGTCGGGTAGTGGTCCTGTAGTCCGAGTGAATACTACAAAAACTTGCTTTACGGCAGCTATGCCTCAGTATTTATGACAGTGGGTAATGGACAATTACGCTTCTAACCTGTAGGGGGAGCAAAGAGACAAAACTCTTTGGTGTTGCTTTAACACTATTCCTACATTGCAACAAGTACTAGGAAAGATAAACATGTGTTTAAAAATATTTAAGTATCACCTATATATATAATTTTAAATTGAAATCGATTGAAATTAAGTCACCCCCTTAAACTTTGAATAAAAAAATGTAATCGTTGATGCTGCCACTACCCCATGTCATGTCCGGCTGGCTGGCCAAGCTTGAAAAAACACACGTGTTGAGTGCTGTGAGTCAACCTCCTTTAACTTAGCTAGCTACAGCCAGTCAAAAGATAGCATGGCAGATGTAGGAGACACCATGCGAGCTGCTCTTTACATGAAAGCAAAAAACAGCAAGCGTTCAGCTGAACTCAATGAGAACAGAGCATGCATGCGTGTGCACAGCAGAACGGCGTCTGTGTCAGAACCAATTGTTTCTCTAAACTGAGATCCGTTTAAGTTTCAGAACAATTAATTTTCAGTTGCTTAAGAGTTATGAAAATAGCATTTAAACATAACTTATTGGGGTATTATAGTCTCACAATCTCATCTGACGGTAATAAAAGCGTGTTTTTAAAGTGCAAAGTACTGAAAGGAATGTTCATCTGAGAGTAAGTTTCGTTTTATCAGGTATGTACGTGTACCATATTTTTCCACCGGCAGCACGACTAGCATGGCAGGGCATCTCCGGGTTCAAAGTCAAATATTATATTTCATAAAAGTCTAGTCTAAAAATGGATTTTTTTTTTGTTCTTTCCACAAATTTTTTTGAATCGAATCGTGACCTTAGAATCCCAAATGTAATTGAATCGAGGATTTGGGGAATCGTGACACCCCTAATTAACATTATTAACATGTTTGAAGGCATAAATGACATAAAATGTTTGGAAAAAATGACAGCGAAAAGAGAAAATATTTTCTTTCACATTTGCATTTTACATTATAGAATAATAATGAATAATAACAAGTTTTTTTCAATAACAATATTTCAAGAAACCAGTCATTTTATAACTATAACATTGGCAGTAACTATAATATTCTCAGTTATAGTTACTCCCAACTGTTTGTGTGTCCTAGAGCTAGTGAACTAAAGATTCATTTTATATCTTAAATTACAGAACAGTATAATAATAAATACATGGTTTAATTTTCTCCGCAACAATGAAGTTCTATAGACTTGACAGAGGTTTTCCTGAGATTTTGTTCTCTAATGTTTGAGAGCTGATTGGGTGAGGATGTATTTTACCTCACTTAAACTCATTATCTCTCCTTTCTGCTTCACCTTCCCTGCTTTGCACAAAACATTTCTGATGAGTTGGCAACAAATTTTGTAATTGATTCTGTGTGTCGCGTGATGCAGAGACATTTCATTATATAAAAAAAGAAAAACTTCAGTTATAAGCATGGAGCGGAGTGAACACACACTGTCTCTCTCGCGCACTGTTGCTTGCAGAGTTCGGCGCTTCATAGACAGGGCGGAAAAAAGATCAAAAACAGCGGAGGTAGAGTAAAACCACATGTCAGTGTTTTACTCCTCCCAAACAAACGTAAGCGCGTCATCTGGAAGTTAGCCGACAAAGAGGTAAACAAACAAAGACGACACGCTTATGCTTTGTGGAGCGACTACAGCGGGTAAAAAAAGTTTCTAGAACCAATAAAAAACTCCAATGACAAACTCCAATGATATTAAACAAAGAAATCAAACTTTGAGAGAGAGTTAGGGTTAGCAAGCCCAACATACAGCACAACATACAGTTAGTGCCGCCTTTCTTGAATAAACTTATCGTCTTAAATTTTTTTATGCGAAGGAATGAATGGTGTATTTGCATTTTGCGCGGGAGTAGAAGACTCATTTTCCATTTTTCACAAGACGCATTTATGTGGCCAAATGTAAATGGAACAGTTTTAACAAATGAGATAGCTATCCGATCAGAGAAAACCCATGGAGTCAAATATTAAGGTACAAAGCTGTCACTGGGGCAGTACCCTTTATAAAAGGTCCTAATATGTACCATTTAGGTACAAATATGTATCTTTGAACTGCCAATATGTACTTTTGAAGTACTAATATACAGTTTTTGGGTACAAAGGTGTACCTTTTTTAAAGGGTGCTGTCCCAGTGGCAACTTTTGTACCTTTATTTCTGAGAGATACTCGTATACTATCTTTTTGATCTCATCAAGAGAGCCTTCTTGATTGGGAAATGCATCATAAAAAAAGTCTATATATTTGGGAGATGTAAAGCATACATGTGTATTTTTTTGTGTTAGTCCATTTTTATTTTATTTTATTATTTTTGTAATAAAAACTAATAAAACCTAACAGCTTAGGTATGTTCAAGGAGCAACATGTTTGTGTAATTTCTAAAGATTTTAGTTCTGTTTTGAATAAGGGTTTGGAAATGAATGTTTTTTTTTGTTTTTTATCCGATTCATTGATTAATCTAAAAAATAATCGACAGACTAATCGATTATTAAAATAATCGTTAGTTGCAGCCCTAGTCATATTTTCTTAAGCTAACTCAATCGCTTGGCGTCACCTGAACTTCATGCAGATGAACAAACAGCGTGCGCAGATATGGATTTGTCAGTGCGTCTGCTGAGTTGCTTTTACAAGTGTGTATTTGGTAATAACATGGCATATGAATCCGTTTTTGCCACAATTATCTTTGTAAATGAATACAGCAGTTAACTGCTAAACTTTTAACTTGAGATTTACATCGGGGCACAAAAGATTTAAAAGATTTTTTGAAAATGTGTGCGTGTTGTGTTTGCCCAGGTCATGAGGGTCATCGGGGGGCTCTGACATCAATGGCCTGCAGTAAAGATGGATCTCTGGTTCTGACGGGTTCAGTGGATGGCCATGCAAAACTCATCAGCACATCCACAGGAAAGGTGACCAGATCTGATCTGAAATCAAAAAAGTTTTGAGGAATATTTCTACAGGTTTTTGACACTGATGTAGCTTGATGTTGCTTGCCAGCGAGCAAATTCAGCACATACTTGTAATATGTGTACTCCTCGTGTTTGTGTTTTAGGTTGTATATTCATTTAACAATGAAAACTATGAAGCGAAAGACTCTGGTCAGGAACAGGAGTGTAACTCTGTGGAGTCTGTGGGCTTTTGTAATGTGTAAGTAAAATTAAGCAGAGTTTATAGATACAGATGATTTTATGAGTGTTGAGCAGTAATGTGTCTGCTGTTTCAGTTTGCCTCTGATTGCTGTTGGATATCTGGACGGCACTCTGGCCATTTATGATTTGAACACACAGAGTCTAAGACATCGGTGTAAACATAACGTGAGTTAATCTGTTTAATTAAGGCTCGATTTGATGTGTGTCTTATTGTAGCCCTTGATAAACACTCTTGTTTGATTGTGTGCCAGGTTGGGTTAGTTCACCTGCAGTGGGAAGAGGCGTCTGCAGTGGTTTCCACAGGTAACCTAGCTGGTGTTGTCACACTCTGGGACGCTCGATCCGGAGCCATGATGTCAGAGTATCACGGTCACTCCGCCGAGATCCTTGACTTTGTTCTCAACAGGTTGGTCCGTTAAAGTGGTAGCGAAGCACATTTTACTGGAAAAGCATGTTCTGCATCTTCTTGTACAGTGTTCCAAAAAATGCATAATAAGCCGAATGAAATTCCTAATGATTACTATTAACAGCATCCCTATTCATAATGTAATATCACTACAAGATGTTTGAGTGTACACACCAGGGACAGAAATTGTTGAAATCGAACATAAAATTATTTTGTGATTTTTGCCTTAAAATTAAAGAATAAAGATTTGGATCCAAGTTGGATGTGATTTGTCTCTTCTATTGTTGTTTTTAAGGGTTAGTTGTTATGCAAAAATATATAAAAAAAAATGACAAATTGATTTTCATTTTGTTTTGGTAATGCTGATCTGTTATTGAATTTTTCAATTCAATTCAATTTTATTTATATAGTGCTTTTCACAATTGGTAATTGTTTCAAAGCGGCTTTAATAGAAGCAGGGAAAAGCACTGCTTAGACCTGGTGTCAGTTGATACATACAAATTGCCTTCTGTAATATGATCTAGATCTGTTGCAAATCTTGATAGTTTAAGTTGGAATCTTCCTGTGTTTTTTTTATTTACAACGTTTCTATTTTGTCCACAGAGAAGCGTCAGCCGTCGTGACTGCAGGAGGAGATCACAAAGCCAAAGTCTTCTGTCTCCAGAGGCCGGATCGCTAAGAATGATTAACTTTCTGAAAAGCTATCATTCACACCCTGTATCTGTCCGTTTCTTTCTTTTACAGACAGATACAAAAAACAATCAGACTATTTGTTCTCTTAACTGATGCATACACCTGGAATTGAGTTTTAAAATCATCGTTTTGTCATCTTGCCCATACGTGATGACAGAAACACCATTTTATAGTTTTGCTTCTACAGACTCATCCATTGACTGGGCAGATTAAACGTTCTCTGTGTTATTCAAAGTTTGCAGTTGTCTGTTCTTTGGTGTAGATAAAAGAAATTAAAGCTGGGTAATCTGTGAGCAGTCACACTAATATACTGTCTGACTTTTCTTGAGTGTTTTATTGTAAATAGTGTCTTATACACATGGTTGGTTAATAACTTTGATTTATGAAGTTAATTGCTTGTTTTTTTTTTTCATTTAAACACAATGAGTGTTTCACTTTTACAGAGTTTTGTGATTCTGATCAGATAAGCGGACTTTATATTCAGTAAACTCTTTAATTGGTCAGATTGCATCTGTTTATTTTTCCCTGATTCTGCTCAAAGTTGTCCGTCAGGATTAACAAACAGCAGCTTTGGGTGATTATTATGTGGCTTTTTTGCACTGTAAAAAAATTTGCTGTAATTATGCAGCTGGTTGCCAGTAACTTACTGTAGAAGATAAAGACTGAAAATGTTTAATGTTCATTTAACTTTGAACAAACTGTTCCCAGTAAATAGCATAAATGTACAATCTACAGTAAGTTACTGGCAGCTAGTTGCCAGTAATACCCAGTAAAACTGTAACTTCTACAGAAATCTTTTACAGTGTACGGTTATATTCATTATTGTGAGCAGGAGTTAGGCCTGTCGTGATTATGTCTATATCGATTTATCATGAGATAAGAGAACATGGCCTCTTTGGCTTTTGGATAGGCGATATATTGCATAGTGTTTACATCTCTGTTTGTTTCCATAAAAATTAATGTCATTAGCATTTAATCCGATCACGATTGCCTCTGTTATTTCTGTCTTCTTTATGTCTCGGAAAAGAGGACGCACAGCTCAGGGTTCACACACACAAAGACACGGAGTGGACATTGACATTTGAGCTGCTGAGTTCGAACAAAGTGCTGAAAATCTTCCTTTGTGAAATGTATAACGTTTCAAACAGATGTAAAGATCCAAGAACCATGCATTAGGAAAATGAATAACAGCTTTATTGTAGTAGACGTTTAAAACTATATTTTGTCAAATATATTTACTTCTATTGTTTCACAAGTTTGTCTGCCCATTTAATCTTAATAATTAACGGTAAACAAATTTGGGTTTTGGTTCTCCAAGACAGCTCGAACCTTAGGTCGGGCTCGAGCCCCCAGTTAAAGAAACCGAACAGAAGACAAAAATTAGCAGTAAAGAGGATGAGAAGGATGAGGGATGCCAGATTATTTTATCTTGATTGCTGGATCATTTTCTAGTAGTTTCCCAAAAGCCTATAATTACTTTTCATTCATTTGCGATGTCACAGAGTTGAACGTCAATTGAACTCCAATCTTTCTTGTTTTCTGTTCCTTGGGTTTCAAATATACCCAAAGGAACACTATGTACCCGTAAATCTTGATTAATTACCTCTACAACCAGTAAAGCCTTATCATTAGCATTCTGTGAATGTTTTGGACTCATTAGCTTCTGTAACATTCTCAAAACTTAAACCTAGATCTGAGCCTTGGATTGATGAAAACATATGCTCTCTGAGGCAGCCCTGTAGGAGAGCAGCGCTTAAGTGGAAAAAGTCTTTAAAGTGCTTAAGAATTTTCTCTTTAACAAAGCATTTCACATAATTTGTTTAGTAAATGTACTCATCTCACAATAGTTAGCTTGTACAGGACAAAGCATTCACATAACTTGTCTGTGTAATATACGAATGCTGCAATAGCTGGCCTCTCTAGAACCGAGCAGATGTTAAACCACAACATCGATCCCGAGGACAATGAGACAAACAGACCCCGTTCCGGCTGCCGTGAAGGTTAACACACCACTGATCTACTGGCCGTCCTTCAACTTGATGCCAAGCTGATGCCTGACCAAAGACCACCATCGGAACCCATTTAATCTCCTTGTCCAATTACATATATACATATACACTCACCTAAACGATTATTAGGAACACCTGATCAATTTCTCATTAATTAAATTATCTAATCAACCAACCACGTGGCAGTTGCTTCAATGTGTTTAGGGGTGTGGTCCTAGTCAAGACAATCTCGTGAACTCCAAATATAATGTCAGAATTGGAAAGAAAGGTGATTTAAAGAGCACCTATTATGCTAATTAATTAGCACGTTAGCACGTTATTGTAATGTCCCATAGTACATACTTGTTATTAAAATTTGAACTAATGCATTATGAGTCTCATAAATTGCTTACATACCTCACAGATATTTCTCTGTCTGTGAAACGCTCGGATTTAGTTCCTGTCTCCGCCTCCCAAAATGTCTAGCTTACTCGGATTACTCAGATGACCTACTCAACTGTTATTGGTCAACTGGGTTCGGCGTGTGTTTGAAAGGTTACGCCCCTGACTATGCGTGGGTTTTCCGGTTCTGACTGAGATTCACACAGGCATGAATGTAAACAAGCAGTTATATTTCTCTATAAACGATGGTGTCTGTACTGCCTTACCACTTCGAGCTCGATCCAGAGAGTTCAGAAGGCCGTTACGATATAAACGATCTCCGTCAATGAACGCGATTGGATTTAACTTTTTTAGGTGTCCTTAGCTCTGCCAGAATGCTAAACGAAGACGAAAATGTGTTGCAAAGACATCCAAAAGGTAATTATAACATAATACATTACTTTGCAAACTATATGGAAACACCAAATGTAGCACATTGAAAGTATTTGTTGAAATGATTATAAAACTATTTCATTTGTTAACATTATTTTACTATAGTTAACTTTATTATAAAAGAGTGTTTACATACTATATTACTGTGCAAAATATGGAAACACCAAATGTAGCACATAGAAAGTATTTGTTGAAATGATTATAAAACTTTTTCATTTGTTATTTTATTTGTCAACATTATTTTACTATAGTAAACTTTATTATAAAATATTGCTTACATACTATATTACTGTGCAAATTATATGGAAACACCAAATGTAGCACAAAGAAAGTATTAATTGAAATGAATGTTAGTTCTACATTATTTCACTACGGTAAACTTTATTACAAAGACTGCTTGCTTATAAGTGCTATGTTATTACTTATTAGGTTTTAAGGAGAATGCAACAGGCCCAGGACCTCTTACCTGCGTGATTCATCATCCAGGTTTTGCACAAATTGTCTAAATCCCTACACACAGTACATTTATTGTACCGACTATGGGCCTTTTAGGCGCAGGACACTAGAGTAAGTGTTTATAAGTTTTATTACATTTTTGAACTAATAACACTAAAGTAGCATTATAGTAACAAAGTACCCAAAAGAACAAAATATGTAACAAAGAAAATATAGTACTCATTCAAAAGTTTTTTTATTTATTACAAATATATATTTAAATGTTAACCATATTGTGCTCTTCTTTCAAAAAATTTTCAATTCACTTCTTACAGCTATCTATACAGATAAATGGCATATCAAGGCTTTGTCAGCTGATGCTATCTAAGACGACACTATACAGTAAGGTTATCATCCTGTCGTGTGTTGTTCTCCAGATATGCTTGGAGCTTCCTGATCAGATCGGTCACAATTTTGACTTTTGACGACCCCTGCACTGAAGATGGCATGCAATCACGTCCTCCTTTGAAGGTCTCTCAAACTGTGATGCCAGGTCCATTGGAATTGGGGTTTCCTTCAGCTTATCTTCAAATACCCCATCAAACACAAGCCTGATCACATTATCCACATAACTGTAAAAATATTGCATTCAATAAATCTTTTGTTTTGATCATTTATTTCCCTGCTTCATACATTAAGTTTTTATTTATGAATATATTCAAAATAAAAACATTACTGCTTACAGTATGTCTCTTGTGTTTTTTGGGAACATAACCTTGTACTTTCCCTCTCCTGCTTTTGTTACGGCTTGGTGACATTGTAATGGATGGCTGCAAGGTACAACCTGTAAAAATATAAACAAGCAATACATTTATTGTAAAAGTAAATATTACTTTATTTAACACAGTTACTAAAATACTTAAATACCTACAGCCAGGGCATGAAATTAACACCCGACCCCCCGCCAAATGCGGGTGAATTTTGCAATTGGCGGGTAAAACCGTCAATCTACCGGCCACATTGGCGGGTAGCCAATGCGAATTGAGTAATTCAGTTGTTTGGTTTTTTTTTACATTTCAACGAAGTCCGCCATTTCGCTGGATTATAGTTTAAAATGTGGCGGCACATTACTGGGGTAAAGAGACCAGCGGAAACCAATAACCAACAAAATGACGAGGAATTGTCAAGGAAAAGTAAAAAAAGACGTTTTAATACAAAGTGGACAATTGGCGACAACGGCAAGGTTCGTGAGTGGCTGATTTATGACAGCAGTACAGAACAAATGTACTGCAGTGACTGTCGTGTGTATGGCTCAGAGAAAGCGAAGTCAAATCCTTTTGTAATCGGGACTAAAAACTTAAAATTAGAAGCAATTAAGGACCACGAGTCATCAAAAAGCCACCTACACACGATAAGTTGTAAACTTTCAAAAAACGCGCTTCCGGAGGAGACCGCTGCGGTTAAGGCACTGACGTCCATGAAAGCAGCGCAGTTTGAGAGGATGCGACTGCTGTTTCGCAACGTCCATGCGATTGGAAAGAAGATGAGGCCATTCTCTGACTACGTTTGGATGTGCGAGTAAGTATTAAACTGTTGTTGAGATGGGATGAGTATGCAATAATGACATATGCTACAGTATAATCGCAGTTGCACAGATGTGTAGTGCTGCTGTGACGGATCAGAACTCTTGATGTGTAAACTTTAGAGAGAGTTGCGCTACTGTGTCTCATACTGTAGTATATTAACATACATTTTGTGAATCGAGTAATGAAAAACAACGTATGTGGGGCAACTGTTTATGTGCGCAGTTTGTGCCCCCTCCGTCTCTGTGTGCGCGCGGGTTTAAGGGTCCTTAATAGGGCACATCGGAGATGCGCGTTCCCAAAAGCAAGCGTACATAAATTCTTTCTGTTCTTGACAGGCCACAGGCACGTATAAACAAAATGATCTTCACAGTATTCTTTTTCTAATAAAACATTATTTTTATGTCTTAAGTGTATGTATAGAGTCAAAAACATTCTGTGCTTATTTGGTCTTAAAGTTATTTGGTCTTAAAGAGACAGTAACCTCTATCAACATACTTAAGTCTGTGTCATTAATGTTAATCAACCAACCCAAGACAAAGAGAAAATCACTTCTGTAGCTCTCAAAAATAATAATTATATTTAATTCATACAATAAAGACAGCGTTATTATTCATTTGATTCGATTTCCATACCTAATGCTAATTTCAGACCTTACTTAATGTGCAACTTTGTTCTTTTTTATAAATGTTTGTAACTTCTTTATTTGTTATTAGATTTTTCCTTTTTTTGCTGTTATCATCATGCTAACTGTGAAATGTCATTGTGTCTGTAGGGTGGATGAAAAGAAAGGGTTAGCTGTAGGAAAGACATACAGAAATGCAAACCAGGCCCAAGTCTTCATGCACTATATAGCAGAGATTGAAAGGAGGAAGGTAAAGGAGGAGATATCTGCTACCAAGTTCATCTCTATAATGGTAGATGGATCAACAGACAGCAGTGTAATGGAAGAAGAGTTGGTCTACACTAGAATGAGCAGAGCAGGAAAAGTCAAGGTGCAGTTTGTGGGCATCCAGGCATTGAAAAAGGCAGATGCAGCACATATTACAGATGCAATATGCTCCCAGATGTCTGCAATCAGTGGCGGTGAGGATTGGAAGGGAAAGCTAGTTGCTTGTGGGACGGATGGAGCGGCCGTTATGACAGGATCCAAGACAGGAGTTGTCAGCAGGCTTCGTGGGGAAAGGACGTACATTTTAGGAGTCCACTGTATGGCACATCGCCTTGAGTTGGCTTTTAAAGATGTAATGAAGACCAACAATCTGTGTAGGAAAGTTGAGGACCTCTTAACTGGCCTGTTCACCTTCTATCACAGGAGCCCACTGAACAGAGCCAAATTAAAAGACAGTTTCTCCGTGCTAGGTATAAAACCCCTGATGCCCACCAGAATAGGAGGTACAAGGTGGGTCTGTCACCTATTGAGGGCCTTGGACCATTTCCTTAGGGGGTTTAAGGGGATTGTACAGCACCTTGAGCAGGTAAGTAGCTGATATAAGTATTGTTGTTATATTTATCTTTGTCAACATTTTAATTTAACATGTTAAATGCAGTTCTTTTATTTTCAGTCTAATTAATTTTGTTCTTGTGTTCTAAAGATGCAATCACCAGACGATGAAGGGGTAAATGCTGCTCAACAGAGCAAGGCACGAGGGTTCTACAAGTTGATGACTGATGGAGATGTACTTAAGTTCAGCAGCTTCCTGCATGATACGTTGACTCATCTCAGCAACCTGTCCTTGAAATTGCAGCAGTCATGTTTAACAGTAGCTGATGTCCACAGTTGCCTGACCTCCACCCAGGCTGTGATCCTCAAATATAAATACAGGTACATACATAGATTAATTACCGTTTATAGTTTTAAAAGTGTTATTAATCTTTGCTTCAGCTTAAAAAGTGTTTTTCCCTTTCCTAAGACCTAGTTCAATTTTACCTCTACATGTGACCTCTTGTATGATTCTGTCTTGACGCATAGCCTATGTATTAAATGCTTTGATTCTGATGAAAAAGGCAAAATGCTCTTTACCCACAGCATGTATCCACTAAACCACATATTGTGAATGTATTGTAATGATTATGACTGTAAAGTCTTGATGTGCAAATCCTTTGTGAAACGTAAACTAAAACTTAATTTTTGACAACAGACCTGGACCAATGCTGAGGAAGGTGTTGGATTCCAACACCTACCAGGGTGTTAACCTGAGACCTAGTGACACCAGCCACATGATGGCTAACAAAGACAAGCTTCTGGACAAGCTGTCCGACAGCATGGACAACAGATTTGGGGATGTGGGGTCTGGAATCCTGAACGATTCAAAGATAGTGAGCTTTCAACAATGGCCTGATCCAGAAAACAGTGCAGGTTAGCATCTTGCAATAACTTAAATGTAAAAAAAAAATCTAATGCCAGAGAGCAGTTTGATTTTGTATTATTAAAGAACACAACTTTAAAATGTATAAAATATTAAACTTAAAACAACATACACTTCTACTACAAACTTTAAAAATAATCTTTTTATATCATTTCAGACTTTGGTGATTTAGAAGTGGACAGGCTCACAAGTCACTTCAAGCCAATATTGATCTCTTCTGGAGTTGATGTCGATCTGATTGCAGACCAGTGGACCATCATCAAGTCCTGCCTCTACAAGGAGCCACAGGCACTGGAGAAGATCACCTGGACTGAAGTTAACAGGATGCTGAGGGAGACATGCCCTGACTTCCTGGACCTTGTGGATCCGGTGTTATGCATGCCAGCATCAACAGCAGACTGTGAGCGTGGTTTTAATGTAATGAAGATGGTAAAGTCTGATTGGCGGTCCAGTCTCAAGTGTGAGACACTGTCTGACCTGCTCTTTGTCCATCTGTCCTCCCCCTCAATCAAAGACTTTGACCCTAGCCCAGCAGTTGAGATGTGGCATGCAAGCAGCATACGGTCAAGGAGACCAGATCTCATGGAAGATGCAGCAGAGGAGGAGGAAGAGGATTGCATGTGTTCTTTATTTGTGGACTCTGATTAGGAGCAGTTAGTATACTGTCTGTGACACTGGAAATCAATTAATAAATATATGTATATATTTTTTAGTTATAACTTGTATTAATTTAGTTAATAACTTGACAGCACTTAAATATTCTTACAAAATAAAGAACAATGTTTGTGCAATTCATATTTTTCATCTTTACAAGGCAAAAAAAACTGGCTGGTAAAAAGTCACTGTGGCAGGTGGATTTCTAAATCCACCTGCCACAGTGGCTGGTGGCCAAAAAAGTTAACTTCAGGCCCTGCCTACAGCATTCCAATAAATGGGAAAATCTAATTTTTTGCTGCAAATCTGAAATCTCAGGCTACGGACAGCAAAGGCATCCACCGATGATGGTGATGGAAACATTGTGAAACAATGCTACTGCCTGGGTTCCTTCCTATGATTATGGAAAAAAAACCCTTTGTCATCATCAGTTATACATTTAAGACTGTTAGTGGTATCACTAGCTAAATACATCATATGTGTTACATACCTTTGCTCCTCATATGCCTGTCTGACACTTGTATTGTGTGTAATGATGTTGCATGTTTGTTTGGCATTATACATCACGTCTACTGCTGCATACAGTGTAGAAGAGTGTGTCCTGCTGCGATTGTAGGATATAGACAAATAAAACAAACATGTATTATTCAGTCAAAAAGACATATTATAACAATTGGGTACAACGACTATAAATCGTTAGACTATTTATTAAAACGTTCATGTATTACATATTACATGCTCCAACATTAGCAACACACATGACGTGTTTACTTTGTTTCAAAATCTAAGAAAGCTTCAAGTAAATACAACAGTAAAATATATATAACGTTAAACAAATCATCTGTGTCATGTATGTGTACATGTTGTAATGTTATGAGTGTACGCTATGAGGTGCTATTGAGTTACCATCTTGTATATAGATCCAGACATTAGTAAACGTTGTTCAGTTCAACCACATGCGGTCTCTTGTCATCAATACATTACATGGTGTCAGAAAGTCAATGATAAATAATGGATCAGCTAAAGCCCCCGGGAGCTCTGTGCTTGGAAGGAAACCTAGCCGAGAACTGGAGAGGTTGGATCCAGCGATTTGAACTTTATCTTATCGCGAGTGGAATCTCAGAGAAGTCGGAAAAAATAAAGTGTGCCACTTTTCTGCACGTTGCAGGAGACGATGCAATCAAGGTATTCAACACGTTTACATTTGATGACGATGTTGACGACTTCGAGACATTAAAAGAGTTGTTTGCCAAATACTGCGAACCACGAAAGAACCTGACATACATAAGACATTTGTTCTTTATTAGAGCACAAGGCCAATCAGAGTCGATTGATGCTTATGTAACAGATTTAAAGAACAAAGCGAAGGACTGTGAATTCGGAGAACTTACCGAGTCACTGATAAGGGACCGAATCGTTTGTGGCATTACAAATGACCAGATCAGAGGCAGGCTGTTGCAGGAACCTGATTTAACCCTACGAAGGGCAGTGGATATTTGCCGTGCCAGTGAGGTGAGTCAAAACCAGTTAAAATCACTACAAGAGGAAACAGAAATTCCCGTGCAAAAAATTCACAAGCAAAAGATTGGGAAAAGGGAAAAAGAGTATGTTCAGCCAAAGAAATCACTAGCAGAATGCACAAGATGTGGCTACAAGCACGAACCAAAGAAATGTCCTGCATACGGACAGATATGCAAAGCCTGTCACAAAAAGAATCATTATGCAAAGAAGTGCATGAGTCGCACACAAACAGAGAAACAACGAAGAATTCACGGAATCGATCAAGATGATGAAATGTTTCTTGGAACAATTGAATTGATGGAGACTGAACTGTACCAAATCAATGAAAAGGATAGGGTGGAAAAGAAAGAACTGCAAACTGGAGTGAAACAGTGGACTGAAACCCTTAAGGTAAACAACCACAAACTGATTGTTAAGTTAGACACAGGTGCAGACTGTAATGTAATTTCAGTGCAAGAACTGGATGCATTGAATATTGACAGAAATGGCATGAAAAAATCACGTTGTAAATTAGTGACATATTCAGGCCACAAGATGTCGCCATTGGGTCAGCAATGCATTGAATGCCAGTACAAAGGCAAGCTGTATACACTTCAATTTCAGGTGATAGAGCAAAATGCCTGTGCTATTCTGGGAAGAGAATCCTGTAATACATTGGGATTAATAAAAAGGATCTATGAAACAAATGTAGACACTTCAAAAGATATAATGAGTGAATTTGAAGATTTGTTTACAGGACTGGGTTGTGTTCCGGGAGTCCACCACATTCAGACAAAGCCTGAGGTCATGCCAGTGATTCATGCTCCCAGGAAAGTTCCAGTGGCTTTAAAAAAAGACATTGAAAGAGAACTGAAGCGTATGGAAGAGATGGGTTTCATCAAAAAACAGACTGAGCCCACTGAATGGGTAAATAGTATGGTGACAATAGTAAAGCCCAACAAGATTAGAATCTGCATAGACCCTCAGGATCTAAATAGAGCAATACGGAGAGAACACTATCCTCTTAAAACGCTTGAGGAAGTTGTTGCAGAAATGCCCAGAGCCAAGATATTTTCTGTAGTAGATGCAAATCAAGGATTTTGGCAGATCCGGCTAGATGATGACAGTTCTAAACTATGCACATTTAACACACCATTAGGAAGGTACAGTTTTACAAGGCTTCCTTTTGGAATATCTTCAGCTCCAGAGGTGTTCCAAAGGTGCTTGTCACAGCATCTGGAAGGAATGGAAGGAGTTGTTAATGTGATGGATGACATTCTTGTGTGGGGAGAGGACAAAGACTCACATGACAGCAGACTGAGAGCGCTGTTAGAGAAACTGAGAAGCATAAACCTGAAACTGAATAAGGACAAATGCAAAATTGGTCTAAACGAAATCAGCTACATTGGTCATGTGCTGAGCAAAGATGGTCTGAAACCTGACAAAGAAAAGGTGAGAGCTATTCTGGAGATGCCAGAACCACAGGATAAGTCAGCCCTACATAGGTTCTTAGGCATGTTGCAGTACTTAGCAAAGTTCATCCCAAACCTTTCAGAAGTGACTGCACCTCTCAGAGAGCTGTTAGAAGGTGAAACAAACTGGCATTGGGAGAGTGAACAACAAGACAGCTTTAATCGTCTGAAAGTGCTTGTCAGTACAGCACCAGTGTTGAAATTTTATGATGTAAACCAACCAGTTACCCTGTCTGTGGATGCCAGCTCAGAAGGGCTAGGGGCTGTTATACTTCAGAACGGACAGCCAGTAGCATACGGATCGAGAGCACTAACAGACTGTGAGCGTAACTATGCACAAATTGAAAAAGAGCTATTAGCAATTGTGCATGGCTGTGAGAAGTTTCACCAATACCTTTATGGACGATGCGTTCAGGTTGAGTCCGACCACAAGCCGTTGGAGATCATTTTCAAGAAGCCACTACATAAAGCTCCAGCCAGACTTCAAAAAATGCTGATGAGACTGCAAAGGTATAGTCTAATGGTAAGATATGTACCAGGAAAACTGATGCACATTGCTGACGCGCTGAGCAGAGCTTATCTTCCAGTGCAGTGCACTCCAGACAGCAAAGACGAGGATGAGATGGATGTGAGTTTTATAGTGCACCAGTTACCTCTATCAAAGCAAAAAAAGGAACAGTTTCAGTCAGCAACCGCAAAGGATGATGAATTGAAAGTAGTCAGAGAAGCGGTCCAGTCAGGTTGGCCAAACTCAAGAAGCCAAGTACCCGAACCCATTCAGCAGTACTGGACGTTTAGGGAGGAACTGAGTTTTGCAGATGGACTGTTGTTCAAAAATGGAAAACTAGTAGTTCCAAAAGCAATGCGAGATGACATGCTTGAAAGAATTCATGAAGCACACATGGGTATCGTTAAGTGTAAGGAAAGAGCCAGAGATGTCTTGTTTTGGCCAGGGATGGCAAAGCAAATTGAGGATGTTGTAAGTAAGTGTGACATCTGTAATAAGCACAGAAACAACAATCCTAGAGAACCGCTTGTGTCACATCCTGTCCCAGAAAGAGCATGGTCAAAGGTCGGAATGGATTTATTTCATTTTCGAGATGCTGATTACCTTCTCTGTGTGGACTACTTTTCCAAGTACCCTGAAATCGCGAAGTTAAATGATATGACAAGTAAGCAAGTTATTGCTGTTCTCAAATCAATGTTCGCCAGACATGGAGTGCCAGATGAACTCTTTTCTGATAATGGAAGACAGTTTGTGAGTGCTGAAATGCGAGCATTTGCAGCCAGCTGGGAGTTCATTCATACTACTTCAAGTCCAGGATTTCCACAGTCAAACGGTCAAGCAGAGAGAGCAGTACAAACAATAAAAAATCTGCTAAAAAAAAGCACAAGAGAGTAACAGAGATCCGTACATTGCTCTTTTGGAGTATAGAAACACACCGTTGAATGGAATAGGTCTTTCTCCTGCACAGTTATTAATGGGAAGAAGATTGAAATCAAAGATACCAGTGTCAAATAAACTGTTGATGCCCAAAGTTTTCAGACGGGTGCGTGATCGACTGAGGAAAAGACAAGTCAGACAACAGCAGTACTTTGATCGTGGGACAAGGAAGCTGCCAGATCTGAAAAAAGGTGAATGTGTGAGAATTAAGCAGGATAACAAATGGCAACCTTCAGTAGTTCTTGACAAACTTGAACAGCCAAGATCTTACATTGTTCAAACGCCAGACAGTCACGTCTTCAGGCGGAATAGAAGACATTTACTGAAAACTAAGGAGACAGAGTTTTCTTCAACTCCAGCAGAAGCTGTGGAAGATTTACCTGTTGATTCTCCAGCTTTGGAGCAGGATTCTGAGCAGGAAAACATTGTGGACAATAATACAAAGGCAAGTTGTTCTTCATCTGTGAATGGCAAGAGTTCACCTGTGAGAAATAGTCAATCTCACTCAGTGGGTAATGAGAGACTGTCAAGGTTTGGTAGACCTATCCGAGTGCCTAGTCGATACCGGAAGTGATACATTAAATGTAGAGTAAGAAAGTGTAACAAAGTTTAAGTTAAAGTACAAGTTGTGTTACACAAATGTTTTTTTTTATTTTTTTCTCTTTCTCTCTAGTGGTGTTAAACAAAAAAAAAAACAAAAAAAAAGGGAGATGTCATGTATGTGTACATGTTGTAATGTTATGAGTGTACGCTATGAGGTGCTATTGAGTTACCATCTTGTATATAGATCCAGACATTAGTAAACGTTGTTCAGTTCAACCACATGCGGTCTCTTGTCATCAATACATTACAATCTGTAATGATACTTAAGAGTCTCTTAAGTTTGATCATAAGAACAAACTTTACCAGTAACAGTTTAGCTGGTAACTTGGCAAGTTTGTAAACACGTCTAAATCAACATCAATGAAAAACCGATAGTCGGCATAATTCAACATACACGTGTGTAAATATGGTACGTTGTTTATGAAATACAGTTTTACAACACATAACAATTAGCTTGCAAGCTTAGCTCTACACGCACATTATGTTAAGCTCCGGTTACCGGTAACGTAAATTACAGTAAAAGGCAAATAATAAACTTGAATACTTACAGCCTGTGATCCAGAAGTGCACAGTAATCCAACTTTCAGGAGGAGACGTCGCGCAAATCCAGCTTCGGTTTATGAAGCAGTCATTGTGAAAACAAACAACTTCTGACTGGATTTTGCCGGAACCGTATTAAACATGATGTCCTCTGTGGAAGTCCATAAAGTGCTATTTTGCCCTCGCATCTAAAGAGACAGCGTCTACTCAAGAGATTTAATCGCTTAAAGGAACAGTATGTAAGAAATTTATATCAATTAATCATTAAATGGCCCTAAAATGTCACTAGACATTAAGAAATAATTTTCATTTCAAATACTTATATCACTCACAACAGCGGTCTGGCCAGGATATTGTCATTTAAAAAGTGGAGTTGCAGCCCTCAACTGATGTTTATGTTGTCGTTTGGTATATTGGCCACCAGCTGTGTGATTGCAGTACCAGTTTTAGCCACACGTTTTGTGATTGCAATACCAGTTTTGGCCACAATCCTACATACTGTTCCTTTAAATGATGAAACAAGAGTTTACAAACAGAGTCAAAGCAGGGACTCCCAACCTCCGCCATTTTAGCTCTCTTCTGACTCGGCGCTCTCCACCCCGTCTTTGAGGGTGTACCCAAGCAAAGCAGAGAGGGCTGTACTATGATAATGTTGGTCTTGTCTACGTCACCAATACCAGGAAGTAAACTGTTGCCTACAATCCGAGTGTTTTTTGTAGTCCTAGAACGTTAGAGACGATAACTCGCGTCATCGTTTTCTTTGAGGTATGTACGGTAACACTTTATTTTACGGTGTCTTTATTACACATGTTACATGTAATTATTATAGTAATAACAGTTAATTATGCATAATTTCATGCAACTAACCCTAAACCAAACCCTAATCCTAACCCCAACCCTATAGTAAGTACACGTTATTAATGATTATTACTTAGTACTTAAATGTATAATTACACTGTAACAGTGATAGTGTAAAATAAAGTGTGACCGTATGTACTTTTTGAATATCGTTAGCATGTACTAATACACACCTACACACAAAAGGATGTTTAAAAACGTGTATCTCATAATAGGTGCTCTTTAAGCAATTTTGAGCGTGGCATGATTGTTGGTGGCAGACGGGCCCGTATGAGTATTTCACAATCTGCTCAATTACTGAGATTTTTATGCACAACCATTTGTAGTGTTTACAATGAATGGTGTGAAAAGGGAAAAACATCCAGTATGCGGCAGTTTTGTGGGCGAAAATGCCTTGTTGATGCTAGAGGTCAGAGGATGATGGGCCGACTGATTCAAGCTGATAGAAGAGCAACTTTGAATGAAATAACCACTCGTTACAACCGAGGTATGCAGCAAAGCATTTGTGAAGCCACAACACTCACAACTTTGAGGCGGATGGGCTACAACAGCAGAAGACCCCACAGGGTACCACTCATCTCCACTACAAATAGAAAAAAGAGGCTATAGTTTGCACAAGCTCACCAAAATTGGACAGTTGAAGACTGGAAAAATGTTGCCTGGTCTGATGAGTCTCGATTTCTGTTGAGATATTCAGATGGTAGAGTCAGAATTTGGCGTAAACAGAATGAGAATATGGATCCATCATGCCTTGTTACTACTGTGCAAGCTGCTGGTGGTGGTGTAATGGTGTGGGGAATGTTTTCTTGGCACACTTTAGGCCCCTTAGTGCCACAAAAGCTCAAATCTTTCAAATTGGTTTCTTGAACATGACAATGAGTTCACTGTACTAAAATGGCCCCCACAGTCACCAGGGGCCTCATTTATAAAATGCTTCGTAGAAAACATCCCTACGATCATTTATCAAAAATGCGTAGGTGTGATTCATAAACCAAACGTACGTGCAGAAAACGTGCTTACCTCTTTCTTTCAGATGTGAAATTTATAAATAGCAAATAAACTTGAACTTGTGCGCAGCTGAGCAGTTTCATATCTCCGCCTTTAAACAATGCTTAATTAATGTCATAGACATATAAAAGAGCGCAAATTTGAGAAATGTCAATGTTTAAACACAATTTTGGCTTATATTTTCAAAAATCTGCAGCAATCAGACAAGCAAAAGTGTGTATGTCTGCTCAGACCCTGACGTGATGCTAAGCACTTTTCCACGTCAAAGTTTTTATAAATATAGACTTTGACGTGGATTTTTTTCACACTTTACGATCAAATCTGTGCATATACACGCTTTATAAATGAGCATCTTTTGAATGTGGTGGAACGGGAGCTTTGTGCCCTGGATGTGCATCCCACAAATCTCCATTAATTGCAAGATGCTATCCTATCAATATGGGCCAACATTTCTAAAGAATGCTTTCAGCACCTTGTTGAATCAATGCCACGTAGAATTAAGGCATTAAAACCAGTAAAAATACTAATTAAATGTGACATATTAATTATATATGTTAACTGGCATTAACTTCCATGAACTGACTAACGTTAAGTGTCTAATCATCATCATTATACACAGTGATTGGCAATATTACTGTATTTATATAATGCAGCGCACCCAGCGACTGAATAACTAACTATGTGAATATTTTTACAGAAGTATATTCATGTTATATCTAAACAGTCATGGTTTAGGGCAGGGATGTCCAATACGTTGATCGCAAAGGCAATGCAGGTAGATCGCACATAAGTTAACTGCTGCTCCACATTCGAAATTGTCATTATGGTCTTTTAGAGTAATTGTGAAACATGCAGGTCTTTTTGAGTTGCTGCGCCTTTCTTCTCAAATGTCTTTTGCCAGGCCACTTCAGCTCAGTCGTCTTTAACTTCCAAAATTCACAAGGATGTGCATTATTTCCTCACACAGGAGTGATCCACGCGCACAATGTCTGTGTGAGCGAGCAAACGAGAGAGAGAGAGGCAGCGTAGCGCTGATTTGTATGCTTCTGATACGGTTGTAATTTTCACTAAACCGCATCTCCGCTATTTTAAGGAGTACTCGACATGTACTCAAGGATAACCCTAACTCCTCAAAAAGAATAGAGTAATGATGACAGCCCTAAATTCAATGTAGAGATATATGCAGTATAATCCTACAAGCATTTAAAGTGTTCTTTCTCTTCTGCTCTTGTAAGCTGCGCTATGCGCTCGTGCAGTGCGCGCTCTCTTAAGTTGTCCGTGTGCATCACCGCTCCCCCAGTTGAGTTCCGCCTTTTGGTTCTGATAATGTGACGTTATTAGTTTGTAAACTAACATTTAAGAATCGATTCTTGACATTTGTGAAGTGATTCAGAATCGGCCCAGGTCCGAATCGTGATTCATCTAAGAATCGATTTTTTGTCCAACCCCTAGTCAAAGCCGAGTTACATTGACCTATACTTTTAAGTCTCTGTAACAATTAGTCATGATCCACTATTTCAAACGCTTTTGTCAAATCAACAAACAAAGGCCACACAATGCTGTCTTTCATCGAGAGCAGTTATTAAATAAATAGTAACAAGTAAAGTAGATGTTATTGTACCATGACCCGCTCTAACACCTGAGTGAAATGCGTTTAAAATATTATGACTAACTAGATATTATTTTATATGGTAATTTATTATAGAAAATAATTTACTATAGAAGGCTCCATTCTAGCTCCTAGTCTTGCTAGCCTGTTACGAGTTCTCTGAATTCTAAAGAGGAGCCTCGGAAGGACCAGTCCTGGAAGAACATCACTGAAAACCTTTTTTAACATTTTCTTTAAAGAAAGACTGTACACAGAGTTCACATCTTCTGAACTCCATTTAGGAAGGAAAAAATTAGGAAAAGGGTTATTAGGAAAAGCATTCCTAACCCTAACCTAACCCTAACCCTAACCCTAGCCCTAGCCCTAGCCCTAACCCTACCCTAACCCTAGCTTTGCAACCCAACCCTAACAAGCCCCTGACCCTAAACTTAACCCTAACCCTAAAAGTTAAGACTTTTAGGTCTCTAACCCTAAGGCCAGGACCCCTAAGGTCACTTACCCCAATGTTAGGAGCCCTAAAGTTAGGAGAGAGATTAGGCCAAAGCCAGACAATCTGACCTGGTTGTGTACTGGCCATCGCTCAACTGGCCACCTCAGGTAAGTATTCATCATCATATCAATAGTACACAAGCACTCACATAAATGTTTAGTGAGCTCAGGGTTGAGCCTTCTAGGTTTCGTGGTGTTGGGTTTTGGGTTTTGGTTGGGTTAGTCTGTCTGTTAGGGTTAGGTTAGGAGTTAGGTTAGTCCAGAGCCCAGACAAGTCCAGACCCGGTTGTGCATGGGCCATCAAGCTCTGACCACTCCAGACAATCCAATGGACACCCCAGGAACCAGAAAAGCCCCCCGCTCCCCATCATACAAAATTATGTAATATTCACACATCAACAGATCTCTGAATGGGCAATAAGAAAGAAGAAAGTCCATCCTTTGGTGTAATCTGTACGTAGAGAGAGTGAGAGACCATGACCAATCCACCACTGTGTACCTAGAACAGCCTCCAGGACCTCTGTGTTTAGATTATGTGTCTGGAGAAGGGAATTTTTATTTTATTCAGTGTGTTCAGATGATCTTTTATTGTGTAAAGAAAATATAATGTCAAAATGAATTTTTAAAGGAGTACTGCATCCCAGTATAAGTCAATGGTGCCCCAGATACAAAGTGTGTTAAAATCAGTATATGGGGTTCTAATCTCTAATGATGTGGATTTTAGGTGTATAGTGTTAGTCAGACACAGTGTATCCCCCCATAAGGGTTGTATTCATATTGTGTTTGATATATATAGAGAGAGGGCTGGTGCACTTGGGTTAAACCTCAGGCCCCTGTGATGTTGGGGTTAGAAAAGGGAGAGGTTCAGGGTTCTAATGAACTTGGTGTAAAGACTCTCATAGGGGTGGTGTAATTGGGGTTAGTGCCCAGACTCCTGTTAGGGTTAGGTTATAGGCATAAATACGAAGAGTGCACCCCCTGGAAGTGCACCCCCTGAGATTTTTTTGGTCACCCCCAGGGATCAAGTTTTCTAGGCGTTTCAGGTGACGCTGATTGTGCTGGTATGATTTCTGTGAGAAGTATTTTTGAGTTTGGACTTGGTGTTTTTTTGAAAATTTTTAGTATGGGTCTGAAAATTTTGTCACCAGGGACCTATTTTTCTAGGCGTTTCAGAGGACGCTGATTCTCCTGGTATGGTTTCTGGGAGAAGGAATTTTTTTTTTGAGTTTGGACTTGGTGTTTTTTTGTGATTTTTGAATGTTTTTTTTGTGATTTTTGAATGGTTTCTTATGCCCATTCCCCACGAACCTTGGGGTTAGGATAGGGGATGGTGGGGGGATAAAAGAACGAGTTAAAACGAGCAAAAACGAGTGAAAATGTGTGAAAAAAAGTGAAAACGATCAAAAACGAGTGACAGTGTGTGAAAATGTGTGAAAAACGAGTAAAAACGAGTGAAAATTTGTGAAAAACGAGTAAAAACGAGCAAAAACGAGTGACAGTGTGTGAAAAAGAAGTTAAAACGAGTAAAAATGAGTGACTGCGTGTGAAAATGTGTGAAAAACGACTAAAAACTAGTGAAAATGGGTGAAAAACGAGTAAAAACGAGTGAAAACGAGTGAAAATGTGTGAAAAATAAGTAAAAACGAGTAAAAACGATTGATTGTTACAGCAGGCTATAGGCTTAAAACGAATATGTTGCCTCCAGATATGTTGCGGTTAGGGTTAGGTTAGGTATAGGGGGTAAATGCAGGATCAGTCAAATGACTGATCCTCAAATATCTGGTCACAGGAAGGTCAGAAAGACTTGGCGGTGGGTTCGTTGGAAAGCCCTTGACTGGACCTTTCCAACGAGCCCAAGGTCGAGGGTGTGGCACTTTCAGGGGCGGAGCTATAGGCATTTTGGTGTAAATGTTCATGTTTTTGTAGCTGCGCCCATGAATGTCGTGGAGACTCGTGGGTGGTGTCATTTTGAAGGGCGCGAAGAGACCTTTCCAACGACACCAGGTTCAAGTTTCTACGACGTTCCTGTGAGGAGATGTGAATTTTGCAACTAGGTATTAGGCATTTATGCGAAGACTGCACCCCCTGTAAACTGCACCCCCTGCCTTTTTTCGAGTAATGTTTGTCCTAGAGAGCTGAAATTTGGTATATATACTAATTAGGGGGCGCTCTTTCGAATGAGCACAGTTTCTGCTCGACCTTGATTTTTTGCGTATTAGGTTAAGTGGTCAAAACGAAAATGCACATATGTGCAAATGCACATTTTTGCTCATTTTTTGGTGTAGAGCTGTGAAATGATGTGTATATAGTAACTTGCGGTCGGGGAGTCGATTGCACATGGTTTGAGCTCGATAGCGCCACTAGCAGTCGAGATACGGAATTGCACATTATTTTCCTATGGGTTTATATATAAAAATGACATGTATATACACTATTTGGAGGTCGCCAGACACGATGGTGGTGTTTTCGAGTCGATGGAAATTGTTGTTTTTTCAGTATGGGTTTCCAAATTTTGTCACCAGGGACCAAGTTTTCTAGGCGTTTCAGGTGACGCTGATTCTCCTGGTATGATTTCTGTGAGAAGTATTTTTGAGTTTGGACTTTGAAATTTTTTGAATTTTTTTTGTGATTTTGAATGGTTTCTTATGCCCATTCCCCACGAACCTTGGGGTTAGGAAAGGGGATGGTGGGGGGATAAAAGAATGTGTGAAAAACGAGTGAAAAACGAGTGGGTTAGGGTGAAAAGGGTAGAAAATGACTGAGAAAGGCTATGCCTCTTCCCCACGAACCTTGGGGTTAGGGAAGGGGATGGTGGGGGGATAAAAGAACGAGTAAAAACGAGTGAAAAAGAAGTGAAAATGAGTAAAAACGAGTGAAAGGGTTAGGGTTAGGGTTAGGTTAGGTTAGGGTTAGGGTTAGGGTTAGGGTTAGGGTTAGGTTAGGGTTAGGTTAGGTATTAGGCATTTATGCGAAGACTGCACCCCCTGTAAACTGCACCCCCTGCCTTTTTTCGAGTAATGTTTGTCCTAGAGAGCTGAAATTTGGTATATATACTAATTAGGCTATAGGCTTAAAACGAATATGTTGCCTCCAGATATGTTGCGGTTAGGGTTAGGTTAGGGTTAGGTTAGGGTTAGGTTAGGGTTAGGTTAGGTTAGGGTTAGGCTATAGGCTTAAAACGAATATGTTGCCTCCAGATATGTTGCGGTTAGGGTTAGGTTAGGTATAGGGGGTAAATGCAGGATCAGTCAAATGACTGATCCTCAAATATCTGGTCACAGGAAGGTCAGAAAGACTTGGCGGTGGGTTCGTTGGAAAGCCCTTGACTGGACCTTTCCAACGAGCCCAAGGTCGAGGGTGTGGCACTTTCAGGGGCGGAGCTATAGGCATTTTGGTGTAAATGTTCATGTTTTTGTAGCTGCGCCCATGAATGTCGTGGAGACTCGTGGGTGGTGTCATTTTGAAGGGCGCGAAGAGACCTTTCCAACGACACCAGGTTCAAGTTTCTACGACGTTCCTGTGAGGAGATGTGAATTTTGCAACTAGGTATTAGGCATTTATGCGAAGACTGCACCCCCTGTAAACTGCACCCCCTGCCTTTTTTCGAGTAATGTTTGTCCTAGAGAGCTGAAATTTGGTATATATACTAATTAGGGGGCGCTCTTTCGAATGAGCACAGTTTCTGCTCGACCTTGATTTTTTGCGTATTAGGTTAAGTGGTCAAAACGAAAATGCACATATGTGCAAATGCACATTTTTGCTCATTTTTTGGTGTAGAGCTGTGAAATGATGTGTATATAGTAACTTGCGGTCGGGGAGTCGATTGCACATGGTTTGAGCTCGATAGCGCCACTAGCAGTCGAGATACGGAATTGCACATTATTTTCCTATGGGTTTATATATAAAAATGACATGTATATACACTATTTGGAGGTCGCCAGACACGATGGTGGTGTTTTCGAGTCGATGGAAATTGTTGTTTTTTCAGTATGGGTTTCCAAATTTTGTCACCAGGGACCAAGTTTTCTAGGCGTTTCAGGTGACGCTGATTCTCCTGGTATGATTTCTGTGAGAAGTATTTTTGAGTTTGGACTTTGAAATTTTTTGAATTTTTTTTGTGATTTTGAATGGTTTCTTATGCCCATTCCCCACGAACCTTGGGGTTAGGAAAGGGGATGGTGGGGGGATAAAAGAATGTGTGAAAAACGAGTGAAAAACGAGTGGGTTAGGGTGAAAAGGGTAGAAAATGACTGAGAAAGGCTATGCCTCTTCCCCACGAACCTTGGGGTTAGGGAAGGGGATGGTGGGGGGATAAAAGAACGAGTAAAAACGAGTGAAAAAGAAGTG
The DNA here is from genome assembly GCF_030506205.2 of Paramisgurnus dabryanus. Classification (NCBI taxonomy): domain Eukaryota; kingdom Metazoa; phylum Chordata; class Actinopteri; order Cypriniformes; family Cobitidae; genus Paramisgurnus; species Paramisgurnus dabryanus. The sequence goes on along the minus strand of NC_133343.1, from coordinate 28,741,339 downwards.
AAAATGAGTAAAAACGAGTGAAAGGGTTAGGGTTAGGGTTAGGTTAGGTTAGGGTTAGGGTTAGGGTTAGGGTTAGGTTAGGGTTAGGTTAGGTATTAGGCATTTATGCGAAGACTGCACCCCCTGGGTTAGGGTTAGGGTTAGGGTTAGGTTAGGGTTAGGTTAGGGTTAGGGTTAGGGTTAGGTTAGGGTTAGGTTAGGTTAGGGTTAGGGTTAGGGTTAGGTTAGGGTTAGGTTAGGGTTAGGGTTAGGGTTAGGGTTAGGGTTAGGTTAGGGTTAGGTTAGGGTTAGGGTTAGGTTAGGGTTAGGGTTAGGGTTAGGGTTAGGTTAGGTTAGGGTTAGGGTTAGGGTTAGGTTAGGGTTAGGTTAGGGTTAGGGTTAGGGTTAGGTTAGGTTAGGGTTAGGCTATAGGCTTAAAACGAATATGTTGCCTCCAGATATGTTGCGGTTAGGGTTAGGTTAGGTATAGGGGGTAAATGCAGGATCAGTCAAATGACTGATCCTCAAATATCTGGTCACAGGAAGGTCAGAAAGACTTGGCGGTGGGTTCGTTGGAAAGCCCTTGACTGGACCTTTCCAACGAGCCCAAGGTCGAGGGTGTGGCACTTTCAGGGGCGGAGCTATAGGCATTTTGGTGTAAATGTTCATGTTTTTGTAGCTGCGCCCATGAATGTCGTGGAGACTCGTGGGTGGTGTCATTTTGAAGGGCGCGAAGAGACCTTTCCAACGACACCAGGTTCAAGTTTCTACGACGTTCCTGTGAGGAGATGTGAATTTTGCAACTAGGTATTAGGCATTTATGCGAAGACTGCACCCCCTGTAAACTGCACCCCCTGCCTTTTTTCGAGTAATGTTTGTCCTAGAGAGCTGAAATTTGGTATATATACTAATTAGGGGGCGCTCTTTCGAATGAGCACAGTTTCTGCTCGACCTTGATTTTTTGCGTATTAGGTTAAGTGGTCAAAACGAAAATGCACATATGTGCAAATGCACATTTTTGCTCATTTTTTGGTGTAGAGCTGTGAAATGATGTGTATATAGTAACTTGCGGTCGGGGAGTCGATTGCACATGGTTTGAGCTCGATAGCGCCACTAGCAGTCGAGATACGGAATTGCACATTATTTTCCTATGGGTTTATATATAAAAATGACATGTATATACACTATTTGGAGGTCGCCAGACACGATGGTGGTGTTTTCGAGTCGATGGAAATTGTTGTTTTTTCAGTATGGGTTTCCAAATTTTGTCACCAGGGACCAAGTTTTCTAGGCGTTTCAGGTGACGCTGATTCTCCTGGTATGATTTCTGTGAGAAGTATTTTTGAGTTTGGACTTTGAAATTTTTTGAATTTTTTTTGTGATTTTGAATGGTTTCTTATGCCCATTCCCCACGAACCTTGGGGTTAGGAAAGGGGATGGTGGGGGGATAAAAGAATGTGTGAAAAACGAGTGAAAAACGAGTGGGTTAGGGTGAAAAGGGTAGAAAATGACTGAGAAAGGCTATGCCTCTTCCCCACGAACCTTGGGGTTAGGGAAGGGGATGGTGGGGGGATAAAAGAACGAGTAAAAACGAGTGAAAAAGAAGTGAAAATGAGTAAAAACGAGTGAAAGGGTTAGGGTTAGGGTTAGGTTAGGTTAGGGTTAGGGTTAGGGTTAGGGTTAGGGTTAGGTTAGGGTTAGGTTAGGTATTAGGCATTTATGCGAAGACTGCACCCCCTGTAAACTGCACCCCCTGCCTTTTTTCGAGTAATGTTTGTCCTAGAGAGCTGAAATTTGGTATATATACTAATTAGGCTATAGGCTTAAAACGAATATGTTGCCTCCAGATATGTTGCGGTTAGGGTTAGGTTAGGGTTAGGTTAGGGTTAGGTTAGGGTTAGGTTAGGTTAGGGTTAGGCTATAGGCTTAAAACGAATATGTTGCCTCCAGATATGTTGCGGTTAGGGTTAGGTTAGGTATAGGGGGTAAATGCAGGATCAGTCAAATGACTGATCCTCAAATATCTGGTCACAGGAAGGTCAGAAAGACTTGGCGGTGGGTTCGTTGGAAAGCCCTTGACTGGACCTTTCCAACGAGCCCAAGGTCGAGGGTGTGGCACTTTCAGGGGCGGAGCTATAGGCATTTTGGTGTAAATGTTCATGTTTTTGTAGCTGCGCCCATGAATGTCGTGGAGACTCGTGGGTGGTGTCATTTTGAAGGGCGCGAAGAGACCTTTCCAACGACACCAGGTTCAAGTTTCTACGACGTTCCTGTGAGGAGATGTGAATTTTGCAACTAGGTATTAGGCATTTATGCGAAGACTGCACCCCCTGTAAACTGCACCCCCTGCCTTTTTTCGAGTAATGTTTGTCCTAGAGAGCTGAAATTTGGTATATATACTAATTAGGGGGCGCTCTTTCGAATGAGCACAGTTTCTGCTCGACCTTGATTTTTTGCGTATTAGGTTAAGTGGTCAAAACGAAAATGCACATATGTGCAAATGCACATTTTTGCTCATTTTTTGGTGTAGAGCTGTGAAATGATGTGTATATAGTAACTTGCGGTCGGGGAGTCGATTGCACATGGTTTGAGCTCGATAGCGCCACTAGCAGTCGAGATACGGAATTGCACATTATTTTCCTATGGGTTTATATATAAAAATGACATGTATATACACTATTTGGAGGTCGCCAGACACGATGGTGGTGTTTTCGAGTCGATGGAAATTGTTGTTTTTTCAGTATGGGTTTCCAAATTTTGTCACCAGGGACCAAGTTTTCTAGGCGTTTCAGGTGACGCTGATTCTCCTGGTATGATTTCTGTGAGAAGTATTTTTGAGTTTGGACTTTGAAATTTTTTGAATTTTTTTTGTGATTTTGAATGGTTTCTTATGCCCATTCCCCACGAACCTTGGGGTTAGGAAAGGGGATGGTGGGGGGATAAAAGAATGTGTGAAAAACGAGTGAAAAACGAGTGGGTTAGGGTGAAAAGGGTAGAAAATGACTGAGAAAGGCTATGCCTCTTCCCCACGAACCTTGGGGTTAGGGAAGGGGATGGTGGGGGGATAAAAGAACGAGTAAAAACGAGTGAAAAAGAAGTGAAAATGAGTAAAAACGAGTGAAAGGGTTAGGGTTAGGGTTAGGTTAGGTTAGGGTTAGGGTTAGGGTTAGGGTTA
>NC_133343.1:28632985-28732985 GCF_030506205.2 Paramisgurnus dabryanus | reverse complement strand
GGCCGGGGCTCTGGCCCAGCAGTCCGTGGCGCGCTCCGCTTCTCCTGGAGGCAGACTCGAACACAGTCCGGCCAGGGCAAACACTCCACTGATGCGCACAGCACTGGGGGATCCTCGTTCCCACACAGGGCCTCACTGGTTCAGATAGGTAGTTGCTACAAGCACAGAACAGATTATTCCACAGGTTGCGTTACTCACAGTGCCGGGGGATCCTCGTTCCCACACGGAGCTTCACTGGTTCAGGTAGGTGGTTACTACAAGCACAGAACAGATTATTCCACAGGTTGCGTTACTCACAGTGCCGGGGGATCCTCGTTCCCACACAGAGCTTCACTGGTTCAGGTAGGTAGTTGCTACAAGCACAGAACAGATTATTCCACAGGTTGCGTTACTCACGGTGCCGGGGGATCCTCGTTCCCACACAGAGCTCCACTGGTTCAGGTAGGCAGTTGCTATACGCACAGAACAGTTTATTCCACAGGTTGCGTTACTCACAGTGCCGGGGGATCCTCGTTCCCACACAGAGCTTCACTGGTTCAGGTAGGTAGTCGCTATAAGCACAGAACAGTTTATTCCACAGGTTGCGTTACTCACGGTGCCGGGGGATCCTCGTTCCCACACAGAGCTCCACTGGTTCGGGTAGGTAGTTGCTATAAGCACAGAACAGGTTATTTCACAGGCTGCGTTACTCACAGAGCCGGGGGTCCTCGTTCCCACACAGAGCTTCACTGGTTTCGCTACAGTGTATAGACGAAGCTCTCGTTGTCACACCCCGGGCACAAGGCTTGATTTTCTCTCTTTCCCTCTAGGACTCAGGCCACAACAGATGTCATCATCTCGCGTCTCGTCAGAGGCTGGGCAGTTTGAACGCTACAAGCACAGCATACACACAGCAAGTCAAGCGTAAACACCATCAATCAGTGAAACTCACCCACAGCACTCTTATACCACGTCACGTGAATTTTAGATCGTCCTTGCCACCTGACCACGACGACCCCGAGAGACTGGTTGGGCAACAACTGGATCACAATTGAGGGAGAGATGTGTGGTATTCACAGGCCCGGCGTGTCGGTTATCACTTCCCTGGCTCACCTGCACTTCCTCTTTCCCACAGGGCCACTGGCTTACTGGCGGACGGTGCTTCGTCCGTGCTTCCGGTCGACCCGCGGCTCACCCACGCTCTCCTCTCCAGTGGGGCCAGGGACCTCACGAAACACAAGAACACACACCAGGATAACTCTTCATACAAGTCATGTACAGAGAAGTATCGCGGCGGTTACTCACGCTTGGTTGCCAATAACCTCTGTTCCCTGTGCTCTCGATGGCTCTGTGTTCACTCTTCCTCACGTAGACTCCACAATATTCCTTCGTCCGCTGACTGTCTCTTACTCTCTTCCCCAGGAGAGCGATCCAACCAGCGTGGTCCGTCTGCAAAGCAGCCACACAACGTACACAACGTATACCACAAGCACGTTCCGGTGCAGTGTTCCTTTAAAATCCACCGCTCCGTCCTTTTCGCCCTTCTTGGCTGCCGCACTCTTTCCATGTGCTATAAGCACCTCCGTGGATCGACGGCGCCCTCCGGCTCCTCTAAGGACGGAGCGTGTGATCGGTGTCTGCCCTAGGCAGTGTAGCAACTCATGCCCGAAACGAACTCCCTTTGATGTCTACAAAAGGTCTTCTTATATGCTGACTCTTCCCCTCGTCAGCCTACCAGCAACCGCTGTGCAAATTATCCCCACCTGCGCACAATCAGGCTCAATTTGACTTCAGGGAAACCCCGGAAACGAAATGTGGAAGCCCGGTTCCGCCCGTCGTTCGTTCAAAATATGGAAGCCGGGTTCCGCCCGTCGTTCATTCAAACGTCACCTGGTGACACGCATTTAAAGGGAAAAGCGCGTGTTTTCGCGGCAATTGCGGCGCCCAATTCGCGTCATTTTCATCGCCCCGTGCGAGGACGCGCCTGGTTGCGTCTCTGCATTAACTTTGTATGTAATCTGCTCGCGCAAATCGTTGAACTTGCGTTGGTAATGAAACTTGAACTTGAATGAAAACACATTATTCCCTTCGCGTCAGTGCACACGCACCAGCGCAACGAGTAGGCTACACTGGCAAGAGCAGAGCGCGACCTTCAGCCTATGTGCCGGGGCTTAGCCCCGGACGGCCCCGGCCCAATTTAAACCCTGATTATAATATATTTTTTTTATATATATTTCTAATTAAAATATTTCTAATATTCAGAAATGCGCTCTCCGCTCACGAGCTCTGATCGGAACAAACCCGAACCTCACTGTCTGCTGAACTTGCGCAGAAACATCAAAATAACCAGCTTTTTAAAATGGTTTTAAACTAAACATTTAGACTATTTTAGCGCAAATTATGAGCTTATTGAAGCTTATTTTTATCATTCTTGACATAATGCGTCTGTTCACAGCACATTTCAAAACATTTTAATTCATAAAAATAAATCATGAGAACATTAACTTCATCACTGCATTTGCAGGAATTGTAAAAAAATTCTTAACTCATGAAGCAGCCTAACGCAATATTTTTACACTAATAGTTTATCTTTCCCCACACATATGAACTGTGATCATGCACAACGAAAAAACACGCAAGAATTAAATCTTGAATGGCAAAACTGTATGGCACAACGTAGTGTCAACTTAAACATATATGAACAATGTATTGATTGCAAAGTTAAACCATAACAGTAGAAACAGCTTTACTGCTGCTTTTAAAGTAATAACATTAACTTTACACCGCAATGCTGAGCTACAGTGAAATGATAGAAAAGACAGATGCATTATGTCAATTAGCCTCATTTGCGCAAACTGGACGCGCCCGCGCCTCGCTAAACGCCTCATCTGCATTTATCATGTGTCACTTCTGCCATTCTCAGTGGTGTGACTGGGACACTTACTCTGCTTGTCATCATAAACAGATTATCAGATTGTGATGTTTATTCTCGCTTTATTAATATGCGGATGAATATGCTGCCTTCCATCGTTTCGACACACAGCTCCATAACCATCTCGCATGTGTTGATAGGCTTTTACTCGTGAGGTGTAACCGGGTCTGTAACCAATCAGGTAGCGCCGTGGGCGGGACATTGAGCAAGTCTTCAGAGTGGTGAATACAGAGAGGCTGCGCGGCAGCTGTATCAGAGCCAGCCAAAGCAGCGCATTTTAAAACAAAATTGACTTTATTCAAACCACGGATCCGTGATAAGTTTTGTGATCCGTCTCGCCACTAGTGTAGTAGCACTGATCACTTTGAGGGGGGGATAAATTTATCCCCACCGGGGATAAAAATTATTAAGCAGAGGCAGGGATACATTGACCAGAAATGGGGAAATCCCACGCATCCCCCCCAGCAAATCGCACCCTGTTTATATCTGTCCATCCTTAGTGTGAGAGGTTACTATAGCGGCTATCTACATAAACATTGTGTTTTCTTTTTTTTGGCGCGGCGATGCGTATTGTAAAAAAATTATGGCATAGTAGTCTACGGCAGCCGCGGAGTGCAAAAAAATAATAACCGCAAACAAGGAATGACGGATAAATTAGACATTATGGAGAAATAAGAAATCACTACACATGATATGCATACAAGAATATATTTCTTGCGGCCACAAATAAAAATAAAATTGAAAAAAAAATTGTAATTAAAAGCTGGGGCGGCCCAGGGCCGGGCCCCCTATTGGCCCGGGCCCAATTGCAGGTGCATACCCTGCATTCCCAGACGCTACGCCACGGAACGTATTTCACTAAGTTGTAATTTAACCTGCTCGGTTGTTTTAATCCAAAATGCTGTGTTGTTTTAACCCAACAGCTGTGTCTGTCCCTTTCTGACCCAACTCTGGGTTGAAAGCAACCCAGCATTTTTTAGATGTTGGTTTGTGGCATCCAATGGTAACATTACATGATGTTAAAATGTTTTGTCTTTTCTCCTGTCATTCATTTCACAATTTGGTTGGTAAATTTACAATTTAAGAACAAATAAAACAGCTCATATAATATTTAGTGCAAACATAATTTTGTTAAGAGTTGTAGGCTCTATGTTATACCATATTCATGGGAAGCACAAAAACCCCCATATGGCAAAAAATATATATATTTTTTAAATACAATTTTAATTATATTACAAAATATACAAAAATGTCCAAAAAATAAATGTACTAAAATATATATTTTGAAATATTCAATTCATTCAATTTTATTTATATAGCGCTTTTCACAATTGTTTAATGTAATGTTCACAAAAATGTATTTTCATCAATATATTTTGTTGCCATTTTTTGTATATTTTTAAATATATTTTAAAAGTAAATATATTTTAAAGCATTTATATTCATGACGCATTAGAAGAAAAACTTTGTATGTTACAAACCTGCAAACATAACAGGCTTAAAAAGGTTCAAATTAAATATACTTTCAACTACAATTTTTTTTTAGTTTATTACATACTTTTTATACATTTTATACTTATACTTTATACATTTTATGCAAATTTTATATTTTGGTCAGGAAACATATTTTTTGCTGTATGGGTTGTAAAATAAATAATGTATTTGTTGCCTTTAAATATATGAAGGTTAAAATTATATTTTTAAATTTAAAAAAATATATTTAATTAAGCTTTCCTTTCTACAAAATTTATTTAGCATATATTTAAAACATGTTTTTGGGAAAAAATATATATTTTTGTTTTGCTGTATGGACCATTACACAATTTTCCAAGGTTTAGGAAAATGGGAATCTGTATTTAAAGTCCATGCAGTCTATTAATGAAGCTCTCATGGTTTTGTAATTTATCAATAAGAAAATGATTGAATGTCAGGTGGTGAAATGACTCTAACGAGGATCATTTATCATGAAGGGTAAAAAGTCAGAGTAAATGAGCCTGGGGTGTGGGTCAAGAGAAACGGGCAGAGGAAAGAGAAGTGAAGGTAGTTTAAAAATTTTACCAACAATTCTCAATGATAAGTAACTCATTAAAATAAGTAACTCAAACAACATTCACGGTTAATGCAGAGTTACTCAATCTTCATGCAAAATCCCAAATGCCGTGGGATTTATCTCAAGAGAAATTAAACAATTCCACTGCAACATCACCGTCTGAATCAATGACCAATCAACAAAGCAATTAAATATTAATTTTGAGGATATGTGGATGCTCATTTCTGCAGAGCTCTTTCCTTATCAAGTGGCTCAAATGAAAGATTTGTTCCCTGAAGGCTTCTTTGATCGTGCTTAATCGATTGATCTATATTAACATCCAGTGTTTTTGGGAGAAATCCAAAATGGCTCTCCACAAAACCTTTTCCAATAAGACAATGGGTTAATTGCAAAATACAGCATGCATATGTGCTATTCAAAATTAAACATACCATCAGATGTTATCTGAAGGAAACTCAACAGTATAGGTACAGTTTGTGTAAACATACCGACTGCTGTTGAGAGACAAGCCGAGAAAACGCATCAACTTTCAGCCTGTGTCTCACGAGAGGTGGATATCGACTGTAGTCGTGTGAAAAGTGGGAAGTAATCTGTCGCCCACTCTCACGGGACAGAGCCCAGGGTCAGTGAATCTGAGGTCACACCTCTGCTACTGATCATAATCTGAACTGACAACACTAAAAACAAACATTCACTCCCCCATACTCGCACACTGACACACACCGCTACACACAATCACATAAAGGTCATAACAGACAGTCTCCTCCATTTCTACATCCCTCTTATTCTTGTTTTGCCACATTGCTCTTACCTGTAAATTTTCCCCAAAATTTTGGAAATGAGAAGGTACCTGGTGATATAATAAGCTGTCTATATTTTTGTCAAGATGCAACAACAATGCAATGTTTAAAGTTCACATAACGCACACTGTTTCTACTTACTCATGCTAATCTTAGAGTAGTATTACATTCTTCATATATCCAAAGACTGAGTAATTTTTTGAGATTTATAAAAGACAGATCAGCTGTACTGATTTTTTCTGAATAAGCCCTGTTGTAGGCGTATACCGCGGGTGGAGCGAGTCACCAAACAAGCAAACACAAAACATTATCCCACTATCTCTGGTAACTTATGATTCACTACATGTTCATGTCGTTTACATTATATGCGCTTACAGTACGTGCCGATTGCCAATAAAACAGACATTTAATACAATTGGGACCACCCCATTTGAATGAAATCCAGCGAAACACACGCACATCTCCGTTGCTATCCCTGATAAACAAACTATATCCATTGTTTCCATAAGGCTGGGTTCTTTGGAAAGCTAAACAAGCTTAAATTTCCCTCACAAATCCATATAATGTGCCCATATAAGGACGTCCACTGTACAGTACTTCCTGAACTGAAATTGTCCATGAAAGAAATAAAGCAAGATTGTTATGAATCTTTCATTTTCCCCCCAAAAAAACGTTCAGAAACTTGTACAAACTGTGCGTTCGGCACAGAAATACTTTGTCATATGTCAAACTGCCTTTTTAAGTTTGCCTGTGTTTAGCATGAGGAATTCAACTCTTAACATTTTAACAAAATAACAATTTGGATTGAACATCCTGTTCAAAAGTTTACATACCCCTGGCATAAATGTTTTCTGTTGCTTTCTTGAGTGTCATCAAGAATGACTGTTTGGACCTTTTGTAATAGTTGTGTATGAAAAAATCTCAATATTATATTATGTGTATAGGGTCAAATATGCAGATGCTGGAAAAGCAAAACATGTACAGGACCTGGAGGATTTTTCTGAAGACTGCACTGCAAAAATGACTTTCTTACATAGTATTTTTGTCTTGTTTTCAGTAGAAATACCTAAATATTCTTAAATCAAGATGCTTTTTCTTTATGAGGAAAATGACCTAAGAAAATACACTGTAAAAAAATGATTTTCAAGAAAAAGAATCTTAGTATTTTTGTCTTATTTTCAGTAACAATATCTAAACATTCTTAAATTAAGATGTTTTTTTGATGAGCAAAACGACCCAAGAAAATAAGTCTAGTTTATAGACCAAAAATATCAAATTTAAGTGATTTTGAGCATAAAACAAGCAAAAAAAAATCTGCCAATGTGGTAGGCAAAAAGATCTTGAACATTTTTCTTAAACACTAAATTCAAGAAAAAAATGCTTAAATTTGATATTTTTGGTCTAAAAACTATTTTCTTGGGTCGTTTTGCTCATCAAGAAAAAAAATCTTCATTTAAGATTCTTTAGATATTTTTACTAAAACCAAGACAAAAATACTAAGATTTTTTTTCTTGAAAATCATTTTTTGCAGTGTAAAGACTTATTTTCTTAGGTCATTTGCTCATTAAGAAAAAGCATCTTGATTTAAGAACTACAGTTTTTAGACTAAAATATACAATTTAAGTGAATTTGTGCATAAAACAAGCAAAAATATCTGCCAATGGGGTGAGAAAAAAATCTTGAAATAAGTTTTCTTTTTTCTTATTTTCTTAGGTCATTTTGCTCATCAAGAAAATACATCTTGATGTAAGAATTTTAAGATATTTCTACTGAAAACAACACAAAAAAACTAAGAAAGAAAGTCATTTTTTGCAGTGCGGTAGGCACTTTGAAGACTCAGAAAAAAACAATGAGTGATGATCATCTTGTTTTCAGTTAAAATATCTACAAATTCTTAAATTAAGATGCTTTTTCTTTATGAGCAGTACGACCCAAGAAAATAAGTCTAGTTTTAACACCGAAAATATCAAATTTAAGAAAAATGCAAGAAAAATTAGCTTACCCCATTGGCAGATTTTTTTGCTTGTTTTAATCAATAATTTACTTAATTCGATTTTTTTTTTTTGGTCTAAAAACTAGACTTATTTTCGTAGTTCATTTTGCTAATCAAGAAAAAGCATCTTAATTTAAGAATTTGTAGATATTTTTACTGAAAACAACACAAAAATATTTATTTTCTTCTTTCTTAAATTTTTTTTTTTTGCAGGGTGGTGACTGCTTATTCGGAGGGGAGCAAAATTATAATAAGTGTTTGGAGTGTCATGTGTGTTGCTCATTTTTTCAAAATATGTGTTTGTTGCGTCATGTGAACCATGTTCATCACGTGTTTTGTCAAAATAAGTGCCTGCTGCACATGCGTCAAAACCCTTTATGTTAAAAGAGACGCTCACGTTTACAAAATACATGTACTGTAAGACACTTCCTTAACAGTACACTCTGGCAATACTCTCCGAGTATCTGGCAAACGCGAGCGTCTCTTTTATCATAAACCCTTTAGACGCATCTGCAGCAGGCACTTATTTTTACAACACACGTGATGCCCATAGGTTCTCTCGACGTGCAGAACACATATTTTGAAATTACTGTACGAACGACACACATGAAGGGCTACATACATACATCGAAAAAAGAAGTCACCGGCTGCCACTGTGATCATCTATGCATTGGCATGCACTGTTCCTGTAGTTCTGTGTGTGCTGCTATATGGTGGTCTGAATGGGTTTCTGAATGCCTTACAGCTCTGTAGTGTAATAAAAGAGTGACTTACCCTAAACTGTTTACTGTACTTGCTGAATGTTTGCCTACTGATCCCAGCCTTTACATCCGTCCCATATTACTTTAAAAGTGGTGTTTTAAGCATAGAAAGTAATGAAATCAATTTTCTGAATTAAATTTTATTTATTTGTGTTTTCTGCTTCAGGAGTTTTAGACTTGTATTATTTCTCAGAAACACAAGACTTGCTTACTGCTTTAAAAAAAAAGATTTTTCAATTTCTAGGGATCGACAGTTATAACAAAACAAGAATGCATGAATAATTTAAAAGTACAGAGATTTTAATGAGGGGCGCACACTGACAACCTACACTCGCTTCTCTAACATGCATTAGTTGTATCGTGATTTATTGTCTGATATGCATTTTCTCGTTGCCTCCAGCAAGAACAAAGGTGCTGTGGTTAATTATACAAAAACAAAATCCTCCGTGGCATTAAGCAGAGGCTTTAATTGTAATGGAAGAAAACATGTATTTGACCTTAGAGTGAGATAAATGAAGGAAAAAGTGCAATTAGGAAAAGATTATTGCTGGGGAGACTACAATGATACAATTAGTCACTTATAAATTCATATAATAATATTATCAGTGTAAGAAAGGAAAATTGCGGGCTAATCCATCCCACAGAGAAGCTAGAGCAATATCGTATTGCTGTCTTTGATTTTGCTACCTCCTTGTGGAATGAGTGTTGTTTGATTTAGGAATTCATCAAGAGAAATATTTCAATGTGCTCAGTTCACATTCACTCTCATCTTTCCGGCATGTTTATTACTTTTTGTCTATAACAGGAACGAGGCCAATATTTAAGTTTTTTCTCCACTCATTTGTTGTCCAGTTATTACATGTTTTTTCAGTTAGGACCTTTATATATCTGAAATATAAAAATGTATCTGAAGGCACAACACACTTAGGGTATGACTGTTTGCTCTTATTAATAATTGATGTCAGGTGGTTAATCCATTGGCAAATGGACTTTGTTCTCTTAGGTTAAAGATGTTAAGTCCATAAAATCTCTTAAAGGGATAGTTCACCCTAAAATGAAAATGCACTCTTCCCCATATTTGCACATCTGCCCCATACTTTTTATCTGAAATTTTCTGAGGACCCCCTACAATCTTCTGGGGGTCCCCGGACACCAGTTTAAAATCCCCTGGCATGAACCATATTAAAATTACAGAAGTACAAAATCACATAAGTTTGCACTGAACCTAATTATTTCCCCAAAGCAAAACAATTGAGAAAACAGATGTAAAATAGATGAATTCTCTTTAATATCTCAATGATTTATTCTAGACATCAGTAAGATTAAAATGAGAGCAAATGAAAACTTTTGCTTTCTGCAACTTTCCTGTGTTTATTTTTCTCTGGCACTGTCAGAAGTACTGGTCAAAAAAACTTCCCAAGTTCTCACTGGGGCAGTACCCTTTTAAAACGTCCAAAAACACAGCTTTAGGGTACTAATATGAATTATTTAGGTGCAAAGGTGTACTTTTTGAAATGGTACCACCCAAGTGACAGCTAGGGACCTTTATTTTTTTTACCTTTTTCCTGACAGTGTGAGAGAAAGGCCCAAAAATATTACAAACGTCTTTATAAGAGCTTCAAAATCTCAACAATGTCAAAAATTTAGCCCTGATTTGCCAAGTCTGCAATCAAAATCCATATTATTAAAGATCGCAATACTGTAAAAAGCGAAAAGTTGGATCAACTTAAAAATTTTAATTGGTAACACCTACATTTTTTTGTTTTTTCAAATTATGTGTTTAAAGGTGCAGTGTGGAAATTTTAGCGGCATCTAGTGGTGAGGTTGGGAATTGCAACCAAGGGCTCAGTCTACTGCTTACCCCTCACTTTTGAAACGCATAGAGAAGCTACGGTAGCCGCCACCAGAAAAACATGTCATTATTAAAGACTACTTAGGAAAAAAGTTTGTCCGTTAAGGGCTTCTGTAGAAAAACGGCGGCACAAAATGGTGACTTCCACGTAAGGGAACCCTCGTGTATGTAGATAAAAATGTCTCATTCTAAGGTTATGAAAGCATAATGGTTCATTATAAAAAGGTATTTATACACCCCTGATAATATAGTTTTGTATATTATCTTGCATTTCTGTAAAGACATTTTTCTAAAAATTACACACTGTACCTTTAAGTGCAAAATACTTAATGTGAAAAGTTTAAGTAGAAAAAAAATACCTTTTTTAGGTATTAACAATTGATTCAATTTTAAGGTTGATGCAACTTTTCACTTTTTACAGTGTATGAACTCAAACATTCCTTCTTTAATTTCCCCAATTCCAGATTATTTTACTTATACATTGTATAGCTCATATTCTTAATGTATGTTACCAGTTGTCTAATTTTTTTCTATTTTAATTTTTCCTAAGCAACTTGGGAGAAACATCTGAGATCAAGTTGATACTTAAATAAAACACAACTAATAACTCCATTAAATCACCTAAGATATGAAAGACCAACCCTGGTTATACATTGATTTTAACCTGTCACTGGGGCAGTACCCTTTAAAAAGGTCCAAATAAGTACCATTAGGTACAGATATGTATTTGGTACCAATATGTTCCTTTAAGGTTCTAGTATGAACTAATATGTATACTTTTTTAAAAGGGTACCGCCCACTGGGCGGTATTTTGACCATTTTATCTGACAGTATACCACTGTATACTGTCAGATAAGCAAAGAACTACAGATATTTTGGGCTTCTTATAAAAGCATTTGTCTGCAAAACATAACGATCTTTCTAGTGCCGCACGAGCTTTGTGCGAGTAGGCACAAAAATCCAAGCGAGGGGGTCTTGGGGGAAAATAATGAGCCGATCAAATGAGGCACTTTTATATCCAACCAGCAGGCCATGGCAAACTGAGATGTATTTGTGCTGTGGCGGTAATGCGAGCCTGTAATGGATTAAAGAAACAAGATTTCATCTCGGTGATGTTGAGCAACACCAGCGTGTCCTGGAGTGATGAGGAGGGCGAAAGCGTTAGACAGTGATGCCTGACTTTAGGTGAAGGCGTCATGACTGTGATGCATAACACAGAAACTGATGTTACCTGAGCGATCTGCAAACTCTCTATACTGCCTGCAGTACACAAACACACTCCCCGCTTCCCTCTTTATGGTCTCTATTGCTGCTGATATATAATCCCCTGCTTTGTATTTGTCTGGCTGTGAAAAATGCACTCAGTTTCTGCTCATTGGCTGGAGTCAGAGCCATGATCGTAATTTTGCAACTCTTTGAAATCTAAATGGGGTTGTTTAATTAAGCGGACCACTGGTTACTTCATAAACTCTTGGGTGGTTAAAGTGATCAACCAATGTGCTCTCGAATTAAATACCAATTTAACTTCCGGTCTTCAGCATTGCTCTTTTTTATTTGAATGATGGTAATAGAGGCAAGCAAAAAGCCGTAGAGGGCAGTTTTACAGCTGTTGACCTCCGCAGGATCTTTCTTTCTCATTTTCATAAATCACTTGGCTATCAAATACCACTTGGAGTTTCATATTGGACATCCAGATCCAAAAAGCTATTCTGTTCAATTTGACATGTTTTATAATTTTGAAAAAAGCTGCTTCTATAAAAACTTACTGTCTCAAACATCTTACAGTCCCAGAAATGTTATTTTTGACACTCAGTCCTAATACAAATGTAATGATTTTTCAATACAATATTACAGAGGTGGCAAATTTGAATGAATTGGTATGGTCTCATACATTTTAGTACAAGCTGTGAGATCACATCAGGCTGGATTTTCTATCATATCCTGATATCGAGGGGAGTGCTCATTTCACAAAACGTTTTTAGGATTTCTAAGAAATCTTTGTTGTCCCCAGACAGTGTTGGGAAAGTTCACTTTCTACATGAGCTAGTTCAGTTCACAGTTCACATTTTAAAATGAACTAATTCAGTTCATAGTTCATATTTCAATATTTTTAACTAGTTCACAGTTCCAAAAATGAACTAATTTATAGTTCCATATTATTTATAAAACATTATTGCCATTATAGCCCATATATTACCACAGACAGCAATTATTTTATCAGTTTTAACACTGAAGCTAAATGCGTCAGATTTCCTCTTCATATCCAACTTTAAATCCTTAGGCTTCAGTCACACCAAAAGCGCTTTAAACGCTTGCAAACGCAAGGCGCGACGCACTGCCTTTTTAAAAAAAAGAGCAGTGCGACGCGGCTTTTCATATTGCTAAGCAACCACCGAGTCAGCTGTCTTGTCAATCAAATATTGAAGCGTGAGCGCTCTTTTGCTGTTAACTGTCATATCAGCAGAAACTTTAAAAAGAGGACGCTTGCTCTGACCTTGTTTGAGGGTGAGAGGTGCACAAACACACAGGAGAGAGTGAGCGAGTGGTGTCCGGTTCTTCAAAGCAACTGTAACTTCCCTCACCACAACGTAAGGCCCGCCTCTCCCCTCATTCGATTGGACAATGGAAAGACACGAATGACGTCGGGCGCTTCTCCGCTCTCAGCGCTCCTTCAAAAACGCGTGCGCGGCAGGCGGCAAAAAACCGCAAGGCGCTCGGCGCGCATAAACAGCGCGCAAACGCGCCCTGCCCATAGAATATCATTCAAAAAAGGCGCCTGCAACTGCCATAAACGCTATTGGTGTGACTGGCCCCTTATCCAACCAGGGTTTACATTAGCATTGACTGTCTTTAAATTTTTGTATTTGCTTGTACATACCTTGAAAGGCTAGCCTGGTGCTTCAAGGGGGTCGCACATCGGGCGAGAAGCTCTGCGAGGCATCGCGTGTAGTACAACTCGCAGGTATTGCACACCGCACGTGCACATAGTCAAAGTCTATTTCAAGATCCAGAATATGCGTTAGCAGCCGATTTTAATCGTTAACGATTTAGGACAAATATGATGTTATTTAATCTTATGTGAGTGGCGCGGCAGGGATTTGTATTTCAGCAGCGTCCAGTCAGTGTTGTTTTGATGACGCATGTAGCCTGGTGGCGGTGTTGCCAGATTGGGTGTTTTTTCCGCTACACATTAAGGCCTGTTTACAGTGTGTTCTAGCCGGGTTTTCGCCTGGGAGACTCCCAAAATATGACCGGGTGTGCCTCATAAGCCTTGAAAAGTGAAGCCTCTGGCTCTTTGATCGCCCCCTGGTGGCTGGCTGCAGTACAAGTCATAAACCCCGCCCTCTCCATTCAAACGAACGGGACTCTGCTCTTAATAAAAAAAATATTTATACTTCCAATAAAAAATTCCATTATTCAAATATTTTTTTTTCAAATATTTTTATTGAGTTTTGCATAGTAAACATTACAAAACACTTAACAGGTCCCCATACAACAACCCCAATAAACAAATAAAAAATTCCAAAAGATGGTTTTGGTCCTTTCAAGTAGT
Organism: Paramisgurnus dabryanus; assembly: GCF_030506205.2. NCBI lineage: Eukaryota > Metazoa > Chordata > Actinopteri > Cypriniformes > Cobitidae > Paramisgurnus > Paramisgurnus dabryanus. The sequence goes on along the minus strand of NC_133343.1, from coordinate 28,719,065 downwards.
TATGATCAAGCTGATATATGTTCAAGTGTTCATTATTGTGGTTAGTTTCATTTTAGCTAGTTATTTAATGCTATAGAAACAGGGTGTGTCGTTATGATTGGTGTGGTTGAATTGGTCGCGCGAGCGTTTGGGCGGAAGTTTGATACCGTGGCTCCGCCTCTGGCTCCACGTACGATTCCTTCGGCGCATGCCTTGGCTCCAAACTGACGTTTTTACGTAACATGGCGGCGACCGTGGTCGGACATTTTTGGCTTCAATTCATTACAATGCTGGGAGGCGACGTCGGGTCGTCCACCTTTTTTTACAGTCTATGGTTCAGGCACAACACTGTCCCCAGAGTACATATGTGAAGTTCTAGTTCAAAATATCATATAGATAATTTATTATAACATGTTAAAACTTTGTAGGTGTGAGCAAAAATGTGCCGTTTTGGGATGTGTCCTTTTAAATGCGCTAAAAACTTAATGTGCTGATCTCTGCAATAAATGGTAATGTAGAGGTTGGATAGATGAGATTAAGGGGCGGTATTATTCCCTTCTGACATCACAAGGGGAGCCAAATTTCAGTGACCTGTCTTTTCCTACCCAGTCTCACAAAATTATGTACCTCACATATTTTTTTTTAAATTCTTTTTCGTGATACTGTCACGAATTTCTGCTGGGGGTTTTTTTCGTAATTGTATCACAAATTTCTGTTTATGTGTCACTGTCACGTATTGGTTACTCAACTGTTTTGTCCTATTTTCTTACCATTTTCGCTTTGGTTTAGGGTTAGATTTGGTGTTTACAGTAGGATGTCACTTTAAGTATTGGTTTATTCTATCTTTTCTGATTTCTTTTTTTATATTTTCTACATTTTAAACCATTGTCGCCTGCCGTTAGGGTTAGAGTTGGGTTTGGGTAATGATGACCGGAAAAAAAACCCGAAGCAAAAATGGTAAGAAAATAGGACAAAACAGTTGAGTAACCAATACATGACAATGGCACATAAACAGAAATTCATGATACGATCATGAAAAAGAATTAAAAAATTACGTGACTATAGGTACGTCATTTTGTGAGGCTGGGAGGATATTTTCACATGCTTGCAGAGAATGGTTCACATTTTCTAGGTTGATAGAAGCACTGGGGACCCAATTGTAGCACTTATACATGGAAAAGTCAGATTTTCATGATATGTCCCCTTTAAGTAGTTTTTATAAACATACCTTAAAAAACAATACTGGTGTGCACACAGAGACAAAACAATGGCACTGATATATGTTAAGATATGTCAGTGCAAGATGTTTTTAAATTAAGGCAGCATGCGTTTTAGTCTGGGACTAAGATAAGCCCTGTCTGGGAAATTGCCCCTTTAAGTCACATAAAAATCTGAATGGTATACTCTCAGAAGTAAAGGTACAAAAGTTGTCACCGGGACAGTACCCTTTCAAAAAGGCACACCTTTGTACCCAAAAGGTGCATAATCAAAGGTACATATTCGCAGTTCAAAGATACATATTTGTACCTAAATGGTACATATTAGAAACTTTTTTAAAGGGTACTGTCCTAGTGACAGATTTGTACCTTTATGTTTGACAGTGTATATACAGTACTATTTTGAATGATTCAATGAAAAGCGTTTAAGTTCTTAACTAATATAAAGCAACATGCATTGACATGCTTCTCAACCACAAGGTTGCATTAAAGTCAAACTTCAACATGGCTTCCACAGCATCCACCTTTCTGCAGGCTGCATTTGATAAACAACAGCCATAAATCAGGACCGAATCAATCTAGATTATCCTGACAGCAGCTGGAATAGACTCAATAGCAATGATAACACGGATAGCATCTCACGTTTCTCTCCATATTAGAGTCGACCCTGCTCGCTCACTTAAAGAGAACTGCTGTAGAAAGTGCAAAAGTGGGCGGGGCAGCTTCGCAGATGGATCTGTACGCTCAAGTGGAGGGCTGGACCCGGTGAGAAAGAGAGTATGTGAGCAGATATATTACCGCATGTCCGAGCACTTGCTTCGGGAGAAAAAAATCACCTTTATTGATTGATCTCCTCTTTTGCCGGTAGGCCTCTTCTACCATATTGTTCTAATCCAATAATGCTCTTAACAGATGTGGCTGATACAGCTTCTCCATTCTGGATTGGGATCATTTAATGTCTGGTCCAGTCCTCCCATCGGTTCTGCTTTAATGGACTCTGAAATTCCATCAGTAAGGCCGTCCTATTGCATATTACAATCTAATCTGAAGTGGAGGCCTCCCGAACTGATCTGTAAAAAACCTGATTCATGGCCTTGCTATACTCTTTGATTCATATGTTGTGGTTTATTTATAAAGCTGTTGTTATTGCTGTTGTATTTAGTTTAAGTTTTTGGAAACATTTTTAATTTTATGGTTGCAAGGTAACTACTGTAATTTTGATGCTGTTCCTGCACTCTAAAAAGATTTTTAAAATCTGTTTGTTTGGTTTTTAGGGACAACACATTTAATTCAGCGGTTCTCAAACTAGAGGGCAGGTCCCCTTTTGGGGGGCGCGAGATGATGCCAGAGGGGCCCCCGTTTTATGACATTTTAAAAAATACATTAATTCATCATAAATTTGGTGTAATCACACATCAACAAAATATAGCACCAACCAACATACACTCTAAAAATGCTGAGTTATTTTCAACCTAGCATTGGGTCAAAAGGGGATGAGGCCACCAGTTAGGTTGAAATTAACCCAGAAAGTGTTTATATCTGACTCAACAATGGGTTAAAACAACCCAGCATTTTGGGTTGAACCAACCCAGAATGGGTTAAATTACAAACCAGCAGGCTGGGCTCATCCCTTTTTGACCCAATGCTGGGTTGAAAATAACCCAGAATTTTTAAAGGGTACATTGTATATTTTTATTATAATTCATATTGAGATTGTTTTATGTCATTAATTGTCTTTGGGGGACCTCAAAGGGATCCCCCCTTCACGTTAAAGAGTTTGAGAACCATTGCCTTAACTAGACACATCTCCGTGTTATTATTGGAACAACACATTTTGTGTTACTTTTAACAACTTTTGTTGTTCCTTTAATTAATTTAACACAAATTTAACACAAAATGACACATAGGGAGAAGGTTTAGATTCATTTAGGACTGGTCTTCATTGTGCTTTTGGTGTCATTTTGACTGGGCACCCACTTCTTGGTAGAGCAACAGTTCCAAAGCATCTCTATTTGTAGATTGTTTGCCTGTAAACTTTTATATTTCTAAAGTCTTTGAAATAACTTTGTAACGCTTTCCAGCTTTATGTAAAGAAACTATTCTTGATTGTAGCTCCTCTGAAAGCACTTTTGGCTTGGCATGACTTACAAAAGCGTGTTTTTCTTGTGCAGAGCAAACTCCAAAATTTTGAGTAGCTTTAGTCCCAACCCATTCTCACCAAAAGCGTACAAATGACACGCAGTGTGATTATCGTGCAATAGATACGCCAAATTCCGATTTTGCGTGCATATGATACGCCAGTCCTTCCCATTCACTTATATGGCGAATCGTTTCGTGACGTTTTATTTATTGTTTTCTCATTTGTTTTCTGTTTTTTTTACCATTTTCGCTTGGGTTTAGGGTTAGAACAACTTTTTGTTATATAAAAATGACATCCTAACCCAAACCCCAACTCTAACCCCAACTCCAAGCGACCATGGCTTAAATATAGATAAAAACTTAGAGAAACCTGTATATTAAATAACCTGCTTAAACAAATGTGAAATCTAACCCTAAACCCAAGCGAAAATGGTTTAAAAAACAGAAAACAAATGAGAAAACAATAAATAAAACGTCACGAAACGATTCGCCATATAAGTGAATGGGAAGGACTGGCGTATCATATGCACGCAAAATCGGAATTTGGCGTATCTATTGCACGATAATCACACTGCGTGTCATTTGTACGCATCTTGGTGAGAACGGGTTGTTAGTCCACACCTCCAAATGTATTATTTTAACAAGACTCCAGGTGTGCTAAAAACTGACTCCAGTTAGCTTTTTTGAGGTCATTAACTCGAGGGATCACATTCTTTTTCCACAAGCCCTATGAGTTTTTTTTTTTTTTTTTTTTTTTTTATAAAAACATGAAAGATCAGAATTTTTGTGTTATTACAGTTAGACACATTATGTTTGTCAACACCCTTAAATAAGATAACGATCAGACACATTTACAAATTTATTCAGAAAACTATGAAATTCCAAAAGGTTCACATACTTGTTCTTGCCACTGTACACCCACCATGTTGTAAATGTCATGTGACCTACCAGTGTCAGTTGCTTCACGTCATCTCTGTTCACAAATCTCCCATGGCCTCATGAGATAGAAAATTGTCCATCAAATGCACGCCTCACAATCTAGCTTGGGTATTTTCACCTATACTCTTTTATGAGTACTTTGAACATACGTCTTTTGTCACATACTGTGACTGTCACATACTGCTTTGTGCATTTAAGGTATATATAAAGTTTGGTTCCAAAACGCGATAATGCAATTTTTTTAAATGAGTTACCACCAAAATCAGTATTGTATCAGGTCAGTATTAAAAAGTAAATTCTTAATTTCACTGAAAATCCAATATCCGCCATGTTATTCTGTTATCTTTTCTTCCTTTTTCCAAAACGCAATAAACGCCAGTCCTCCTTCTCTGCAGAATGCAATAAATCCACTCAACAAATCACAGCGCACCATTCCACGCATTGTAAACAACTATGGTGACGCGGTGAATGGTGAATACACAAGGATTCCTAGATTTCCTCATCTAGTTTGTAATTCGTGATCAACAAACAAACAAAAACAAAATAATACTTTTGATGGCATTGATAAACCGGTGGTGGTTTTCTTTGGCAGGGAAGAAATGTAAGCCACATGGGCGACAGAAAAATGCCGGCTGTTGCTTGTTCTAACACGACAGCATCAAGTTTCTGTCATGCTAACACACTGACTGGGATTTTATGAAAAACTTTCAATTATTTTACTGAAAGTCGAAGAAAATCGAGCAGGACCAAAACATTTTACAGCTGATCGCTGTAAAAAAAAGTTCAGCGACGACGTCCCAAGGATGACAGCAGCAATGACAGTGTTCTTAATATGAAAAGTAAGTGTTTGATTAATGCCATTAATGTTTTTTTTTTATTCAGTGTATACCACTACTCAACTAAATGAATATAACATGACAAAGATGAATGCACATTTATATATTGATTCAATAGATTTATGGCATTTTGAAAAAAAATGTTAATGGATTTATTCCATTTTGAGCAAAAATAATCAATTTTTATAATAAATCTTTGAAAATTAATCATGGAATTTTACTTTTAATGTTGTTATAAGATGTTATGTGAAAGTTTGTAACAGAAAATAATGGTTTTCATCTTGTCACTTTCTTGGTATAGAAAACACATTTTACCCAAATTAGTCAAAATTGATTTATTGCGTTTTGGAACCAAATTCTTCATATTTTATTAGTATACCTATGTTAGGATTAAACCCATGATCTTTGTGCTGCTAATGCAATGCCGTACAGCTGACCTACAGGTACCCACTTTAAATAATTATTTATTTATTTTTCTGTGTTCGAGTTATTTACATTAACTTGAATGTAATAGCTTACTGTTGCAACCTGATTGTGTGACTGTAGAGAAAATCTGAGGGAAAAGAAAGGAACATTTTTAAAGGTAAAGAAGTTTCGGGACTTTCTCACCAACGAGCCAAGTTCCTGTCAGCACTGATGACCTAGATCTGCTTGTCATCTTGAGAGCATCTCATCTGAACCCCACTGCTCTTGGCTCCTCCCTCTCCACCTCCCTTCTCCTCATGATTACTCTTGTCTGAATGGAGTTTATTGGTTGGAGAGTTAATTAGCCTGAGTGCGAGCGTACTTGCGGTGCTAATCAGTCTCAGGGCTGTTGTCCCGTTTCTGAGATCTTCTCTCTGGTCGGTTACAGAGAGTTTGGTTTAATATTTGTGGCAGTGTGATGCCTCTGACTCCCACACGCAGCCAATCATCTGCTGCGGCCCACTCTCCTCTGTTTCTGAGGGTCTGAGATTCTGTTTCTCTCTCTCTCTCTCTCTCTCTCTCTCTCTCCCTCTCTCTCTTTCTCTTGCTCGCTCTCTCCTTGATCTGTTTTCTTAACCCTAAGCACCATCACTCCTAGCTCATGTTCTTCCTTCACTCAATCTTCATTTATTTCTTTTCTTCATCGTCCCAATATATAAAATCAGCCCCATGTCTCTCAGACTAGGTCTGAAACCTGAGGCGGCTGTCTTGTTGCCTCACTTCCTCGCTGCCTCATTGACTTTACAGGCAGCGTGAGTTTATGAACGTACTTCATGAGGTAAATGGTTTAAAGGGGCCATGGCATGAAAATCTGACTTTTTCCATGTTTAAGTGCTATAAATGGGTTCCCAGTGCTTCCATCAACCTAGAAAATGTGAAACAGACCAACCCAGGCACGTGAAAAAACAGGTCATTGAAATTTGGCTCTCCTTATGATGTCATAAGGAGCTCTTATTATAATAATACCACCCCTTAATCCAACCACAGCACAGCGATCTAGTGCAGAGAGAAAGATAGAGAGAGAGAAAATAATTCACCGCACAAATGAGTTTCAATTGCAACAAACCACCATCATTGTGATCAGTGTTTGAATTTCATCCGCTCATTTGCATTTTAAAGGACACACCCAAAACTACAAAGTGGCATTTTAAACATGCTATAATAAATGATCTATATGGTATTTTGAGCTAAAACTTCACATATGTGCTTTGGAGACACCAAAGATTAATTTGACATCTTAAAAAAAAATTGTGACATGGTCCCTTTAAGAGTGACTTCCAAGACATACTCTCAATTCCAGTAAGCTTTTGAATGTTTATTAGTGCTTTTTATTAATTTGTTTATTTAATTGATGCATCTGACATATGCTTTTCTCTGAAACGGCTTATCAAGCTAAGTTGTGCATTTTGTATCAGTACATTTGTTCCTTGGGACTCGAACCCATGGCCTTTGCAAAAACCTTTGCAATTCTCTAGCAACTAAGCTGCAGGAACATTTCTCAGCAAAAAAAAATCATGAGTTGAAAACAACATTTATAAATTATTTATAGTCTTTCAACCACTTCTTCAGGTGACATTATTATTTTTCTACAACCGCACGCAAAGGATTGCAGGATATCATATTTATAAAGGATCATTGTGTGTGACTCGCAGAGTACTTTCAGTCTGTAGTTGCTTAGCTCCTGTTAACCACGTTGCTCCTTACTTAGAATGTATCACCAGATGGGGAGCTGTTATTGCAATAGATAGCATGAAGGCACCCACGGTTTGGACTAAAATAGGCACGACGTTCACACGGTGTCCACACAAAACCTTACGGAGGCTGTCACGTGTCATACATAGGTCTCGACTCAAAACTCCTTACGGAAATTATTTTAACATACGCTGTGTTTTGAACGTCAGAGATCGTAGTCATCTTCACACTCGTAATTTTGGGTATGAATTTATGGGCAACTGTTTCTTTGGCATGCCATTCCAGTGCGTGTTCAAGTACTCTTTTGACTGATGTGCAGTTTTAAATCTTTCAACAGCTATTTAGAAATGGAAATCAGCACAATTGATCAGATGCAGAGTGATGGTCACAAGAAGTCATTAGCCAGCACCCCGCAGAGTGATGTATGAAAAATATGAAACTGCCTTCCCCAGTGCAAAACTCTTCTTGACATTACATCCAACTGGCTTTGGATGATGATAATTGCATTTGGTGCTGAATTGCTTTGGGTGAGTCTTGTGAAACCATCAAATATCTGCAGATGGCTGTGTGGGCTGATCGGCGCCGAGCATCATACTGACGGTTTTATTTTTATTTGACTCTTTATCATTCAAAAGAAACGTTTAGGTTCCAGGAAAACGCTTCAATTATGTTATCGTGGCTCTTTTAAACCGTTGATTTCATTTGCCGTGCACTTTTCTGACTTATTTGGTGTTTGACATCTCCATAGGAAATTAGATGCATGTTTGATATTTGCAGGGGAAGAAATAGAACTGTGATTTTCCCATGCCGTTCGTCAATTTTATTATTTCATTAGTTTAAAGGGCATTTTCAAGCACCACCGGATAATATTAGAGCTTCTCTATGCACTGGAGTGGCACTTTGGCTCCCATATCAACACCATCCAAATCAAACTCCTGTCTCCAGGCAACCAGGACCAGATTTAGGAGGATGTTATCTAACCGTGAGGTGTCTGACAGAACCGTTGCTGGATGGTGAACTTTCTGTTCCTCATAGATCTTGCCCTCCAGATTAATCTAATATCATAAGAGCTTGTCTCATTGCTGACTATTACAATTGGCTTTTACCCAGCATTGATTGTCTCATACAACTGAACTGCTTGTTGATCATGGAAACAGGATGAGGTATCAGTGGTTGAGGTTTTTGAAATGTGATGCCCCTTGCAGTGTAACACTTATGGTGTGGATTTACTGAGTAAGACAAAACCAACAGAAATGAACTCCATTTAAGAGGTTTACACTTTGAGGTTGTATATTGCTTTGTGTTTGCATGCATTTACATGTGTGCTACCTCTGGTTGTCTTACTGTCTACTTCCCTCATGTGCACAAAAAGGTTGTTGTGTGTATAATGTGCACAGTATGCATATTTTTTTGTATTGAATGCTGTGTAGATGTTTATACAGCACAGCACAAACATGGGTTCCAGAGCCATGGTGGGTCCGTTGTGGTATTACCATGGTCATTTGCCATATTTGTTTAAGAAAATTAAATTAGACGTCAAACAAAAATGCATTAATGGGCTAATAATAAAAATAAAAACTTGATTTGTTTATAGAGTAAATTTTAAATATTATGTAAGATAGTATGCTTAGAGTATGTGACTGTGTATACGAGAAAATATCTTTGAACGTAACCATCATAACATAGTATGAATAAATTTGATACATGTACTGGGGGTCCTTGCTCCTCTTCTCTATCCATTAACTTCTTTAACTCTGGGACCCTGTACTGGGTCCAAAATTCCTTATTATGACTTAATATAAAGTATTCCTTTAATTTTTAATGATTTGTCATGGACCCAGTACAACATATGATATACTGATGCAGATATGCATCACTTTGAGATATATTTTACTGTAAGAAAGTTATTTACACTTAATTTACACTATCAACCCCCCCAATTTCTTTATATAATTTCATATATTTCATATTTTTCAAATATGACAAACATGGGCAAGTCTTATATCAAATGAAAGCTCTCACTCTCAGGAATAAGGCTACATCTTTATTTATGTTCTATTATTATCACATTTCCAACAATCATCGAATGAAAAAATCGTCTTTTTTAAACGTATGTGAAACTTGAGCATGAACTGCCTCAGATAGCCACAAATGCTACATCATCTTTTATCTTAGGTCCTACTCTTAAAAATGTGTCCATTCACAGAATTTTCTTTGGTTGTGTGCATGATGATCCCTTGCTATTTATTATATGTGCAAAACAAGACAAAGTATTTTTATATGAAAAATGTATTTTCACACCCTTCAGTAAAATAAGAATAACTTTTGAATTCGATATGCTAAAGATCATTCTTTTTTTGTGTATTTACTGTCTTCGTAACAACCAAAACTGTCTGCAGTCTGATAGAGCAGTGGTTCTCAAACTGGGGGCCGGGGCCACGAGATGATGACAGGGGGGCCCCAGCTTTATGACATTTTGTAAAATATATTCATTTATCATGAATTGTGTAATTAAACCTAAAAAATAAGGCTACTGACCAACAGCACTACTTTGTATAACTTTATATGTTTTGTTTAATTAAAATGTTAAATATTAGTTTTTTGTCATAAATATTTTTTTGGGGGGGGGGGGGCGCGAAGCAGTGCACCGTACACAAGGGGGGCCGCACGCGGAAAAAGTTTGAGAACCACTGTGATAGAGCACACAGACACACACAGAACCAGAGTTATCCACTTTCAAAGACAGTGTTTACAACATAAAAAATAAAATTAGGTGTTTCATCATATGAAAAACAACATAAATAACAATATTTGTCACAAACAGCAGCTTGAATCAAACAAAACTGTCTGCAGGTTTCTTTACCACTCAGGGCCAGAGTTATACACTTTAAAACACAGACTTTAGAAAAAAAAACATCAAAAAGCGCCTATTTATTTTTGTGTTTATTAGAAGACTGACAACACATACAACCATGTTTAGCACTTTCAACAGTGTTTTATGTCATTTCAAAGGGTTTCCTGTAAAATGATACCAAACCTTTGTATGTACAATACACCTTTGCATGTCGGTATGGGAAGGTTTTGAAATTGGATAGGCAAAATCCAGGCGGAAATCCCCAAAATCAGAGTTTAAGGGGTCCTTAGCCTAAAAAAGGCTGAAGACCTCTGCTGTAAGGATTTTCTATACATTTCACATTATTTAATCAACATTTTTACACAAAACTTGATTTCAAATAATTACTAAATAATTCAACAAGATGTCGGCGAGATAGGTCATGTACTATTTTTGAAATGTTATTTTTTATAGTGTATATAACAAACTGATTTTATAACTATTAGTAGGCATTGTGTACTACACAGTAGTATGCACTAAGCAGCATGCAATAACTCCATAAAGAGCCATGGTACGGTGAGTATACTGGATGGAGTCTAGCGCCCTCTGCTGGTGATTCATATGTTTTTGTGCTTAGAGTAATTGACTTGTCATTTTTACTCAACTGCAGCATAGCAGCTATTAGGTCGGCATTGCTTCACTGAGCAAGAATGTGGCTATAATGCATAGAGGGAGAATACAGAATAAAAAAGAAAATGTTAAGATCAGAGAAAAATAAAATGCATAAATATTGTTATCCTAATGTTTTCAAAACATTGCATTAGAAAATTTCAAAGCATATTGTTAATTACTTTTGAGGGTATGAACAACCTTTGTGTCTCTTCATCTCCTCAGTCTCTCATGCACACACACTTTCTCTTCTTCCCACCTGACCAATCCTCGATAACTCATCTTTAACGGATACTGCCGCATCCTCTTGAGATTGGCTGGGAAAGCAGATTCTAGTGTTTCAGTGCTCTTCTTTTAAAAGAATGGGAGTGATTGGGATGAGGATCTGCCGCTGTATCAACGCTGCCTGCCCTGTTACTCATTACTGCATATAGGCACAGATAAATGAACACAACAAAATCTGCACTTACCACAAAGGCATTGAGTGTGTACCCTCATTTATCAAACTAACACTTCTGCAAAACAGCATATGAAGCACGGACAAGCTGAACTGTTGACCTTGTTTGCTCTGTGGACAAATAAAAACCTCTTGGCTTGATGTCACAGTTGTATAAAATGTCTGTTATAAAGATTGAGTCTGTCTTTGCACGCCGCAATGAAAGTGGATGTGTAAACCAGAAACTGTAAGTAGTGTAACGTTTTTGTGCTCTGAAACAGATTTGAAACAACATAAGGGCGAGTAAACAATTACAAAATTGTTATTTGCGGATGAACTATTCCTTTCATTTTAGCCGTAATTGGATGCTTGAAAGGGACTTTTTATCCTCTGCCTCTTTCATTTGCCGAACCAGCAAAATCATATACAAAAAAATAGAAGTGAAATAGATTGTCTATGCTGCAGATTCATTGCTTTTGCTATATTAAAGTAAATTGTGCAGTGTAGTGAATAACATGCAAGTTCTGCTATAGGCACAATATGTTGCAGAAGGACTAAACCTTTGACCCTACCTGTCACTGGGTCATACTCCTTCAAAAAGCACCAATTTCACCCAAAGAGTTAATTTTTGTATCTCAAAGGTACATATTGGTACCAAATCTATACATATCGGTACCTAAATAGTTCACATTAGGACCTTTTAAAGGGTACCGCCACAACGACAGCTTGAGATATTTTTTTCCAACAGTGTAGCAGGGGAGTCATTCTGTGTTATCTAATTTTGTTATAAGCAATATTCTGCATGTCAAATATGTCATATTGGCCATGTGAACTCCTTTGTACAATAGGTCCAACATGATCTCACGGAAAGTCGTGTTATAGTCACAAAAAATTTGATTAACAAATGTCACAGTGTGACTATACAAATCACAACACATAAATAGGAAAATGTTTGGGAGCAGTATGCTAGCTGGAGCCATTCACTTCCAGTCTTTGTGCTAAGCTAAGCTAGCGGGGGCTGCGTCAGAAAGCATTTACAGCACGCATGGAGATGAGAAAGATATGTATGGACTTATCTTACTCTGGAGGAAACGGTGAATAAGCTAAATTTCCAAAATGTGGGCGTGTTCTTTTAAAGAACCTTTGACTAAATGGTTCTTTGTGGAAGCAAAAAAGGTTCTTCTATGGCATCGCTGTGAAGCACCTTTATTTTTAAGACTGTAGGTTCGAACCCAGGGATCTCACATACTGATAAAAATGTAGGGATGCACCGATAGATCGGCCTGTAATCGCTATCGGCAGATAAAATAATTTTCCAAATATTGGACATCAGCCGATTGTAAAAACAGCTGATGATCACGGCAGATTATATCCTGGCAAACAAAAGGGGTGGAAAAACACATCGGTAGGTAGCATTGTTGCCGGAAGGTCTCTGGTTTGGGTCCCGGCTAGGTCAGGTGGCCTTTTGTGTGGAGTTTGCATCCCTGTGTCAGCTCTGGTTTCCTCCCACAGGCCCAAAACATGCAAGTTAGGCTACTGTAGGTAAATTGGGGATACCAAATTGTCCCTCCCCTAACCTGTGTATGGATTAACCGGTTCTCGCCATGAATATACCCATAGATGCTGGAATAGCATGAAGACAAAAGAAAGAAAGAAAAACACATCAGAACTCATGCTGTGTGATTATTTTGAATTGGGTAACAACAACAACAAAATTGCAGTTTGTATGCTCTGCACTTTATAGGATTTCATGACAAAATACTTTGAAACAGGAAGTAAAAAGTAAAACTTTAGGTACCTATTGGTATCGGTATATGTTGTTCTAACTAACCGAAAAATTTGGCATCAGTGCATCCCTTCTTGCAGTGTTCTGTAAATTGGTTTGTGTGAAAGTGTCTGCCAAATGCATAAATGTAAATAAATGTAAAGTGAAGTTTTAAGATTATTATAAGCTTCTAATGCATCCTTGTGTGAAAGTCACTTACATGACTTTGTGGCTGACTGATTTATTGGAATGCCTGATAATCAAATTACGAAGCAAATTATAATGTAAAAATTTCATCACATGCGAATGACAGTGAATGAATGTGTGTCAACGTAATGCCCATGAATAAATTGCAAACATATATTGCTGCTTAATTTGGAGGAAAATTGCATGCTTGGTAAATCAGGTGTGAATGAAAAAGATTGCACCAAAGCTCTAGACAATATTTGCACTCAATGAATCTTACTGTTACATTCTTCCCTAATGCATAATGTAGACAGCAACTAATGCAAATCATTTACAAGTGTATAATAATTAACATAATCACTGTTATAAGTACGCATTTATTTATGATTAGAACTCCTCAGCTGGATGAATCAGATCACTTTCCTTTAATTTGTCCTGTGCACATATTGTTGATTAATGATGCTATCATTCATTAACATTAGGGATGTGTAAATTAAATTAAACTTAAATCAATTAGAAGTGATGTCAAGGACACCACAATCATTGTATTTCTGAGCAAGCCATCTTCACGTGCGCAGCATATTGTGCCAAATGACTGTGGAGGCAACACATAACAATTTAACCACAAGAGGGCAGCTTGAAAGGCCATAACCCCATCAATAGCTAAATGACAATACTTAATCTACTTGTTAAGCATGATGATTTAGGACAGCAAAACAGTAGCAAATGCTGAACCAGGTTTTAAAACAGCAGACTGTTCAGGTTTATTGAATGCTTGCATCTATCTAAAGCTCCAGATATCAGCAGATTTGCGAGAGCAGGGTCTTTTAGCCCCAAGCGCGCACAGCAGGGGGATCAATCAGTGCCCCATCCGGCCCTCTGTCGCCCTTGATTTGCAGTACCGGCATCCAGCTGTTGGGTTTGGGAGAAAATAATGGCTGATTGGACTCTGTGGCATCTTGGCATTGGGGAACAATTTAATTTCTGTGTGATGGATGGTCAACGAGAGCAGGGACCCGAGACATTGCAGCATGCTACTTCTGTCCAAAGACAGGGCTGGACAACAGTAATGAGACAGTGAGCAATTCCAGGCATTAGACCTGTCTGCTGGAAAGCCCCTGCGATTTTGTGGTTTCCCAGATTAAGGAAAGCCATGAGCATTCGCTCCACGGAAACACATGGGAACTACTGTGTAAAATTAATCACATTTCATTGTTATTTTAAACAAGCTTTTCACTTAAATATATCATAATGAGACAAATTGACTGTGTAGTGGCAAATAAATCAAGTGTATCATCTGGACCACTACAGAAGGTCTGTCCAAAGTCCAGTTCACTCAAATGGTTTGTAATTTCTTACAATTTGAATGAAGTTCAATTTAATCTGTTTATCATGTTAAATAGTATTGCTTTATCTTTATTGAGACAGGGAACTACACTAAACTTTTCCACTGGTGGCACTTGCGCTACCAACTTTTTCAGTTACTGGCGCAAAATATGATTTGGTCGCACATATTTTTTTCAAGTCATATTAAGGCGCTCTGGATAATAATGAACAATAATGAAACTGTATTGCATACAGTTATGCTTTTTATTTTACTTGCCATCTTTTAAACCACATGCCTTCTTGTTTTCTTAAACGTTGCCGTGTTTCCCACAGATCTGAAATGTACTTGGTGGTGGTAGCCGGTGAAAAGGGCAATTATTACCCCCTGACAAATAATGGTCTACTATACATGTGACATAGAACTAATAATGTGTGACACAACACAATACTTTGATTCATTGAAAATTAATATTAATTTCACATTCTATTTCATCAATCTAACCACCCCAAACTTCCTTTGCCATTAACAAAGCTGACACTGTTTGTCAAAGCACCACGAAAACACTTACTGTTTTTGCACTGATATATGAAGCAATTAGACCCCTTTTATCAAACTCAATATAATACAATACTATGTATAGTATATTAATAGACAGTGCAGGTCTATAGATTATAAATGTGACTGATGTTATAATGGTAATAATTTCTATTAGATATAGGCACTTTTACTGCTTCTGCTCTTTCTTGAATGTGAATGTGAGGTGACATGTACAGCGCTTTGGATGGCCATAGGTCTGTTAAAAGCGCTATATAAATGCAGTCCATTTACCATTATCTTTCTATTTCTCTCTTGCCGATTTAAAAAGCTTAATCCACTCATTATTTCAGATTTAAAAGTCTACTTGCTGTCCCGGTGACAAACTTTACATTGCTTTGCTCGTTCAGTGCAATTGGCTTGACATTAGCATTGCTTTTTGCTACAATCTCTGTCCAAACTTAATATGGATATGGTTTTAGAAAAGATATGGTTTATTAATAATAAGATCATTAAAAAAATGTGAGAAAGCAAATGCAGCGCGTGGTCGTAACAAGAACCATCGCCATAGAAACCGGAGGCACGCTGAATCTGCACTCGAGCTTTAGCGCGGTAGCGCTCATGGCCGTTTTCCGATCGACTCGGGTTATAAACACAACATTAATCAGACTTGGGACCCAAAGTAATTAAACTAGGACCTAACCGGACCCGACAGACGGGTCCCGCGTCCTCAGTGAAGAAAGACCTCTGCTCAAGTTCAGAAACATGGAAGACACTGCGCTTGCGTCGCGTCGCACCTAATTCATTGAGAAACAGCTGAGCACGCAAACGCACACTGATACGGAGAGACACAACGTGCTTTCACGCAAAATGAAGCCAACGTGTTGATGGCTCAGAGCATGTTATAAAACGTATTCGTAAAATCCACATTTCTGTTTTAATAAATGCTCATAGTAAATCATAGCATATTGTCTAAGACATTAGGTAGCACATTTGCGACCCATTAAAAATTAGGGTCGCAACGGCAGTTCAAAAGGTCGCATATGCGACCATTTTGGTCGCAGTGTAGCTCCCTGTGAGATAAACAAATTCACATATTCAGACAAACAAAACATTTACATAGCAATTCACATTGCATTATGCATTAATTTTGAGCTCAGCAAGCTTTAAATGATTAAGTGTTCACAAAAAAAGCTTGTCCATAAAAATAACAATCTAAAGTTCAGCTAACCAGTCAGTTATACAATCTAAAAACTGCTGGGTTATTTTCAACCCAGCATTGGGTCCAAAAGAAAAAAACACAATCTCTCGTTGGGTCAAATAAAATTTTATAGGTTAATTTAACCCAATGGCTGTTTGTTGCTTTCAGACCCAGCACTGGGTTGAACATAACACAGCATTTTTAGAGTGTTAATTTATCAAAAGAGCTAATAAAACACTGTACCTACATTTAAAAAGCCAAACAATAGTACACTGAAATGCCCTTATAATATAGTTTAAAACAAAAACTAATGACTTTGTGGAAAGACATAAATCACCATGCATCCTGCAACATCCCTGCAGAAAAATCCCTCATTTACTGTACACCAGCTGCTGTGAAAAAGAAGAAACAATGGCAAAACAGTGACCCGTACACAGCATATTTTATTAAAAGATACAACAAACTATAAAACACAGACTTATAAATACAAACGCATTAAGTACTGGTATTTTCAAAAATGCATTTCCCATTACAGTACATTAATTATGGTACCTCTCCAAAACCTGCTTGTTTAAAGGAGTAAAATAGTGAAGTATTTTCACTGACTTTTCAAGTATCTGTACTATGAGACTTTAACTTTGCTACATTCCGATGTATACTGTAATATTGTACTTTTCACTCCTCTACATTTTAAAAATGTGTTGTTTTTTTACTTTAATACATAAGCATAATAAAAATAGTATTTTACTTTTACTAGATTTTTTATGAAATTAAGTATTAAATGAAATGTAATATTTAATATAATGGAGTACTATATTTTGTTTTAGAATGTAGTGAAGTTAAAGTAAAACACTTGGATAAAGTATTTGATAAATGCTTGAGTATTTTACACCTCTGGTTCAAGGGCACAACATCAGAAGATGTCGATATTTTGAACCAGTTCATGTTGCAGAACTGGTACCACAAACCAACCTGTTCCTGTAGCCAAGCTATGCCAACCTTACATCACAAACCAATTAAGGCAATCCCATTATACAATTCATACATTCCTTAATACCATGCCTTTATGCCCTAAAAGTTATTTTTAAATTGATTACACCTCTTAAAGGTGGGGTGCACGATTTTTGAAAAACACTTTTGCAAAGGGAGTCGGGCTGAGTACCATTTGTAGCCAATCACCCGTAAGGGGCATGTCTACTAACCGACATCATTGCCTGGGTTGCATATATGCGGGGCGTGTCTATAAAAAGATGGTCCAGATTCTATATGATTAGGGGCGTGTCTGTTTAGGTGATTTCAAATGTCAACATTGGCTTTCAGAGATCCTGCACCCCGCCTTTAACATATTTGCCAACATAATATAAACAGTTATTGCAAAGTTGCTTCTAATTTTGAACAGATGTTCTTATTTAATCTATTGATAACAAGGCATAAACAGATCTGGGAGTTTCATAAACTGCACTAGGCTCGTGAGTCACAGAAAAGCTGATCAACTTGTTTGTGGAGGTAATATAAACAGCAGGCACATGAATCTCTGCCAGACAAGGGAGTATATTTGGCCTGATCACTATGCTGTGAAAAAGTGTACTATTTTTAATTACTAAAGTTTTTGGTGACACATTTTTGGTGTGGCTCATTCAATAGTTCTTAAGATATTGTGGGGACCCAACCCTCATAAATCCTACTCTACTCCTAAAATACTAAAGAATAGGCTATAACGTTGTAAACATTTCATATCTCTGTTTTGAATCAATTATTTTACAGATCACAAACAAATGAACTCCACAAGCACAGCATAAGCAAAGCTTTGTAGGCTTATTATACAAATAAGGGCTGAGATTGTATGCTTAGTGGAAACAAAGGGGAAAACAATACTTTGTAAACAAACAAGAAAAGCAAAACCACAATAATAACAATGGCCTATTAGGTTTTATGTCTATACCGTTAGTTAAGCTTATTAGTTTGAAAAGCATTGGTGAAAACCATTACACCATAATAAAGTATACTGTATGTAGGCTATAATTTGCATCAGTTTGTAGATCAATTTGCATCAGATTTACATAATCATGTTAGTTATACCTACATAAATTACTTGTGATTTTACATTACCACGGTTTTATTTGTGTTACATTTGCATATTGTTTATAGTGTACACAATGAGGAGGACTAAATACATTTTGGTCGTCTTTAAACAATATAAATGCTAGATGCTATTAATACCACAAATGAACTGCACATATTCTTTAAAAGTACAAATATGTCCTCATAAACCTAACAAAACAAACTTTTTCTCAATGGTAACGCGTGGCACTTCCAGTTAAGAGGTTTCATTGGTAAACAGGCGGATCTTTAGGACGTCACAAATTACGTCGCGATAGTAGCTCGCTGTGATTGGCTACTTCTGTCCACACAGTCTGAGTAAAACAACAGAGCTGCAATCATGCGGATCGACTTTAAAGTGCAATGTGAACGTGAAGGTTTATCCGAATGAGATGTATATCTAAAATGTGTAAGCGGGTATGGCCCAGCCTTAAAGCATCTTCATATGAGGGGAAAAAGATGCCGCTGTAAAACTTTCCAGTTAACGAGAGGAAGGGAGAGAATTGACGCGATGGCTGAAAAAGACAAAACTGGGTGAAGAGCATTTTATACAGTCCCTCGTCAACAAGGAGGATCAGCATGATTACATAGAAACCATCTTTTATTTGAAGGAAAAGAGACAAAAGTTTGGCGAAGTATGGCGCGAGAGATTGGAGAGTCTGGGGAAGCCAAAAGTACCAAAGTCAAAAAGCACAAAAGAAGGAAAAGCAAAAAGGAGAGCAAAACAAGGATCGTACACGCCAACATTTTTTATGACCATACCAAAGGATTGGATAACCCCAACAGACACTATGCAGATAATAAGATTAAAACCACAAAATACACTCTGCTTTCTTTTCTACCGAAGAATCTCTTCGAGCAGTTTCACCGATTCGCCAACGTGTATTTTGTTTTCATAGCCTTACTCAATTTTGTGCCGGTGGTCAATGCTTTTCAACCCGAGCTGGCTCTCGCCCCCGTGGTCTTTATATTATCCGTTACCGCTATCAAAGATTTATGGGAGGATTACAGACGACATCGATCAGATAAAGAAATCAATCACATGGACTGTCTCGTTTACAGTAGGTAAGCACGTGTATGAAAACTTCCTGTATGTGTGTATTATAGTTTTCCTAACTGACAATGAACACAAGTTTGCTTTACCGTCATGAAGATAGAGACCTGTAGGCCTGTCTACCTGTTGTCTTTTCAGTCACAAACATGGGCGATTGCGCCTATGATGCGCAAAAAAAGGTTAGTCAGGTAGTTGCATTAAATGTTGTACACACAAAAAACAACTGTAGTCGCAAGTTCTGTCGTTACCAATAGAGTTTAATGGAATTTACGACTATAGTTGGCTAACGATGCTTTTGGGAAACGCACCGTAGGTTGGCAACTTATTTTGATACACAGCCTCAGTACCTGGCCAGTGGTGTTGTGCTTTTTGGTTAATAATATTTGTTGTTAGTAAGGCTACACATCACATGACTCCCAAAAACACTGTAGTAGTGATGTGGGTGAAGAATAGGCAACTGTGATTTATGTAAACACTGTGGGAAAGTGAGTGCTGTGAGAGGTATATGTGCATACCAGGCCTAAGTGTCACTTTTGTATACTAGTATTGAGTTTTTATTTTAAAGAATCAGGACTGTACATTATTACCTCCAAAACATTAGGTACATCACTGTAAAAAGTGAAAGTTGGATCTACTTAAAAACATTAAAGGGCACCTATGGTCCGATTGACAATTTTACATTTTTTTTTTTTTTTTTTTTGGTGTGTAAGTGTGTATTAGTACATGTTTATGATATGCAAAAGGTACATACCCAAAGTAAATAATGACGCCAGTTATTTTCGTCAACGTAAATCTCTTTTTTTGGACTACAACAAACACACGGATTGTAGGCAACAGTTTACTTCCTGGGATTGGTGATGTAGTAAAGACCGACATTATCATAATTTCTCCCGCTTCAAGGGGGTTGCACACGGGACGCGCCGCACAGCGCCACGCCGTCCTAATAAACTCGAACACATTGCTTTCTATGAGTATATGCACACCGGTGCGGACAGGTGGCACCAGCTACGACTCAGGAAGATGCTCAAATCCCTGTCGCGCCACTCACATAGTTTAACATTAAATAACATCATATTTGTCCCAAATCATTAACAGTTAACATTGGCTGCTAACGTATATTTTGCATTTTTAAGTAGACGCTATCTGACGAAGCTCGCACTGTGTAATGTGCACTTCAGGTTTACGATACCTCCGTGTTGTCCTAGACGCGACTCTACGCGGCGCGACACTTAGCTGTGCGGCTAACCCCCTTCAGACTTAGCATGTAAGTTAACTCCTGTTAGCATTGCATTGTGAGGCAATCTTTCAAACATGGTAGGGAGCGCCACATTTCTGGCTGTCATCAGAGGTATTCAAGCCAATCACAACGTACAGATTAGCTGGCCAATCAGGGGCACATCGCTTTTCAATGAGTTTTGTACATAATCCATGCGTTTAGGGAGAGGGAAATGTGGAGCTAAACAAATTTAGCTGATGTGAAAAATAATGTGTTTTTAACCATAAACCAAGCAAACACATTGTATTATACCAAATACGCAAAATAACGTAGTTTTTAGCAATACAATAGGTTCCCTTTAATTGGTAACACCTAAAATTGTAAGCTTTTTCAACTTTCTTTTTTTTATTAATCCAACTTTCACTTTTTACAGAGATTAAATAAACTTTTTGCTGATCATCTCGGGTCATGTTTTTATATTTTGATTTGCATTTAAAGGAATATTTCACCCAAAATAAACATTCTGTCATTCCCCACCCTCAAGTTGTTCTACACCTGTGTGAGTAACACAAAAGAAGATATTTTGACAAATGACGGTAACCACACAGTAGATGGTACCCATTGACTTCCATAGTGGGAATAAAGAAATACTATGGAAGTCAATGGGTGCCATCCACTGTGTGCTTAAAATATCTTCTTTTGTGTTTAACAAAATAAAGAAATCCATACAGGTTTAGAACAACACGAGTATGAGTAATTTGACAGATAACATTCATCATTAAAGGAATCCAAATGATACTAATGCGCTTATAAATGTCTTCTGAAGTCAAACATTTGGTGTGCTAATAGAAACCGAATCATTTTTTAAGCTTATTTGGCAAAAGAGAAACCAAAACAAGCACACTTGAGACTTAAAGTATGGCGACATACTGATAATTTCTCAATCTTGAATCTCAACGGTTCTCGTGACTGGTTGTCATATGATATTTTATCACAAGACACGTGGGAACCATGGTATTAATCATTAAATTACTTTATTAATGAAATTTAAGATGAATCTGGGTGATTTTTTGATCTTTAACATTTTGAGAGCTATTGTACTAAAGACAAATTCAACCATTACCTTTTGTTGGGAAAGCATGTCAAATAGTTTAACTGAACATCATTAGAGGTTATTGTAGTGGAAATTCAACTGCAGATTGCACTATTTACATGTTGTTTAACTTTAGTTTTGTCCTTGATGGTTAACACTGTGTACTCACAGAGTGAACTTGCAGGAACAAATTATTCATCACAATCCACTCGAGCCACAGGACCTTTACCAGATAAAACTTGTCAGGAAATTTCACTCTGTTCAGAAATGAAGGACACTGTCAAAACTTCTCCTGTAAAACCGACACGGGTGATCAAAACACGTGGCTTGTTTGGAGGCCTGTCTGTCTTTCATATGTGTTTTGAGAGCTTCCACTTGTGAATTTGCGTCTGAAGGCTGTTTTTTTCCTGATGAAAAGCATCTCTGTCAGCCATGTTAAGACTGTATGAGCTCTGTCAAAAGCCACAGTGTTTCAGACTTTTCATTCTGAACAAGTGCTGGGCTAATGTCTATCTCAAGGTTGGTTTTGATTGAATTTTCTTAAGCGAAAGGCATTTTTGAGAACTATTCAACAAAGCAACCCTGAGTGTCAATGAAAAGACGTCAGAGTTTGATGCCATCTGAACAGAACCTGATTTGACCTTGCAAAGTTTTAATCTGAAATTAAAATATTCTTAGAAAGATATAGCAAAGTCTTTGTCCATATTGATCTATAGTGCATGCATTTTAATGATTATAACCAAATGATGAATGCAGTGTTTAGAAGAATTGTATTTCTACAACTGGATCAGACTCCTCTCTAATCTGTTTTTATAAAGTTCTTCATCATTTCTACTATGTTTGATGAGATGTTTTTATTATCCAAACAATGATTTGGTGTGCATGGCATCCAGGCACTGTACTCTCACTAAACACATCAGTTACAAATGACTCTGAGATGTTATATGCATAGATGCTATTCTGCATATAAGCATACATATAAATCATTAGTCAATTTTAGTCGTTTTTATATGTTATTGTACAATAAGGTAAAATGAAAGGAATCTGGATATTGCTGTTTTTGTAACATACAGTATCAGGCATTTTGTCTCACCCACATATTCTAAATATTTCAAAACAGCTGAGAATATATGTGTTTATTATTATTATTATTATTATATATTATAGGGTAGAGCGGGTTACAACCTTACGCTTTTTGGTTTTGACTCAAATCATTCAAAAAAATTTGAGTTTGATTAATTATATTTTATACACACGCAATACACACACATCTCTGCTACAAATGAACATTTGAAGTTTGTTTCTAGTACTTACCATTCTTGGACAATTACACCAAACGTGACAGAAGTGCAAACGTTACAACTTACCCCATAGGTGGGGTTAATTGTAACAGGCAGGGGGTTAGTTGTAACACTTGCTAAAATTTAAGTTTGCAGGCAAATATTTCAATACTATTTTGTCTATATACTTGAAGTGGATATTGTTTATATATCTGTCTATAATAGACAGGTATTCACACTGTATTCATTTATCCAGCCCTTTTCTTACAATAGTTCAAATATAAATGGATACAAATGTTTAAATATGTGAGAAAAAGCAGCACAATTATGACAAAAATGTTTGTTTATGTGACCCAGTCTGTAAAAACCATACTGCAGTTTTGAAAATCCAATTCTGAGAAAATGAGCATCAAAGTCTGATTTTAGTCATTCATTTCATTATGATTTTAATCTTTGACGTGACCTTATTCAATCCAAAATAAATTTGACACAAGACAGGCGCATTTATTTTGTTGGCAGCCAGCAATCATTTATGTGTAGCCTATTTAAAACAACGGCAAGAATTATGCTAACGTTAGCGTTTTTTATATAGTAAGTGCTGAGGGGTTAGTTTAACACATTGTTACAATTAACCCCGCTGGGTCAAAATATTTTTAAGCCCACCAAAAAAGTTGCTTAGAGCTGAACAAACACGATGCTATGTTTTAGTCAACAAGACACTGATTTATATGACATAGCATTGGATTTGATATCTTACACACCCAAACCTAAAAAAAACAAAAAAAAACATATGATTGGAAAATTGCCTTACATGCCACCAAAACACTCGTTCATTAATAACTCTCTGGAAAACCATTATACATTTCCAATAATTTGCGGGAGATCGTCTTTTGGCAGCGTGAAAAAAATACCGGAAAAACAAAACGCTCAACCTTGTGCAACAACGTAAACAGTCCGTGTTACAACTAAACCCGCCATAGTTTTTTGCCCCACTCACCCCTACTACTTGAATAAAAGAGGTTTGTCTGTCGAGCCATAACACGGACAGTCTGAGGGCCATCGTGTTCAAATAGAGAAGGCTATTTTGAGGGACACCTACACACTGAGTTCCTGTTTACCTTTAGGGTAAACACAACTTGGAGGCACATCAATTATTTGTTAATATCGTGGGTCTCTGAGGCATCAACGCTCAAGGCAGATGCTTATGTTGGACAGATGTAAGATCAGTATTCACACTTTGAGGAGAAGTTATATAAAACGCCTGAAAATTTCATATGCTCCTAGTTTTTATCAGATACGCTGTAAAAAGAAACGCTTCGGTGCTACGTGCAAGTTCATTCAAATTGAACTTACTATTTTAAATCAAATGTAACTTTTAAAATAATGCAAGTAATTGTTCAAAACAGACAGTGGGATCAGGAAAACAATAGAAATGTCTAAAAAGAGTTCACGTCCCCTCCTTTCCTGTGTTCGATGGGTAGCAGCTGGATCAAAAGTCCTTCTATTGTGTGTTACTCTTAAAAAGCGCAGTGTGAAACATAAGCCCTTGCGACAAAACTATCACAGAATTTCATGAAAATCTGTGTACAACGTGATATATTTCCTGAGGGTTTTTAATATCAACACAAAACATTTCAAAGAGACGCACAGCAGGAATTTTAGGAATTTTGTGCTTTTATAGGGAGAGATGGTTCACGCTCCCTCAGAAAGCTCAGGTTCACCTGGGATGCAAGCTTGTAAATCTCTAAGATGGTTCTGAGCGGAATTTTTAGGATAGTTAGACAATATAGCCTTTGAAGCTGGTATGGTGTTTAAAAGAAAGAAAGAAAGAAAGAAAGGATAGTTCGACTTCAACAGAGGCCTTGGGTATTTTCTAAATTCTGTTTGTTTTTGATTTTGGATTATCAGGCAAGATAATTGTTTAAAGAAACAAGCGTTTTATGAAATGACAGAAGTTTTGTTTTACTTGAACTCCAACTGAAAAACAATGCTTAGTAGTCATTGTGTTCATTTAAGGAACATTTTGGCAAATCCTGATTTTTTTTCCACCACATTTTCACCTGCTTCCATGAGTGTTATGTCCCAAATTTCATGTACAATGACTTTGAGAACCTGCTTTGGGTGGGCTGTTCAGTAATTATTCCTAACAAGGCTGAATTTACACTGGATGTTTCAGGTGGATCAATTCCGATATTTTTTTTCTTTTGTCATGTGGGACAAAGAGGATATGACCCACGAATGTGTAAGCAGGAAAGCGCTCATGAATTCTGATATTCCAGAGCTCCAGATTGCCACCAAATGGTGGCATTTTGCCACCAAAATTTGAGAGTGTGCCACTAAATTTTACATCCAGTCGCACATGTGCGACCAGTAAATTTGACCTTTTTTTCTAATGTGACACTGAATTTGAACAGCACATTGTACTTTCTGCATCTACTATCAAATTATTTATTAGTAATACAGTGGAAATTTGTAGAAATGTGAATATTTGGTTAGCATGCTGATTTACGGTGTGTGCCCCAAGATTTTTTGGTTGTGCCCCTAAAATTTTCAGTTGGGTGCTCCTAGTGAAAAAAGTTAGTCTGGAGCCCTGTGTTCTCAGACTGGTTTCAGGCATTATTCATATGTGGAAACAAGAAATCGGATATACATTGGATATGTGCATTCACGTCTGCAATGTAAGCGGACAGATCAGATATTTCCGTCGAAATGAATATATGTCATTCAAAAAGCCACATTGGCAGATGACGTCAACTCAGGTGGACACCACTCATGATCACGTCTCTTTTTTTATCAGCGCAATGAAGGACTATGGCTATATACTTAAAATTCTTCTTTAGTACTAAGATAATCTTAAGAATGTCTAAGGGTGTTTCACACCTAGTTCGATTAAGTGTGTATATAACCTCATTCACACAGTACTTTGGCCCCAGAAAATTTCCATGAAATTGGCAGACAGACTTCTGTGTTAACACAAGTACAGCGAACTATACTCCGACAAAACATCCAGAGATTTTTTTGTGGTTTGATTTCTTTTTGCCATGTGAAAGCAATGAAGTCATGGTGCCCTTAACATGTGGTTTTCTGCTGCACAGAAAGCTTGGGTCTGAGATCACTTTCATTCTTATCTCTGCTATTTTGAGACATTATGAATATAAACTAAAATGTGCTTTAACATAATCTGTATTTAAAAAAAATATTTAGTTACCACTTGTAGTAAACTTGAACTCATCTTTCGTACAAAGTGGTACTTCAGTTTATTTTTAAATACATATTTTGCACATTTTAGTTCATATTCATGGTGTCTCAAAATAGCACAGAAGAAGTACTAGAGAAAAATTGTAATATGTTCAGTACAAAATTAGTATTTGGAAATGGAGCACTTCAAGTAATTTTTCACCTAGGCAGTCTACCTTGAATTGTTTCACCAATTATTTCGTATAATGGAGATATCAGATACAAGTCTAATGTAGCAAGTCATAAAAAACATTTGGATATTATATCAGTGACCTTCCACTATGTCTAGGGTATAAGAATGAAAGCATGCTCTCTTACTATAGCATTATAATAGATTTAGGTCTATATTTATCTTAATGGGCTCATTTATAAAATACATTATTTATTATTATTTTTTACACTTATGTTTGCCAAGGTTTTTGTACTAAAATCTGTCAAATTTAGTAGGGCTGGGTATTGTTAGGAATTTCACAATTCGATTCGATTCCGATTCTTGAGGCTTCGATTCAATTCAATTCGATATTGATTTGTTTGCTTCAATATCGATTCAATAATAAGTAGATACACAAGTAATTAAGTACCTGAGTAGCCTATATTTTAATTTTAGCTTTTGGTGCAGACTTGAACGGAGTGCAGCTGCTGTTTGCCATCTTGCTGTTTTGGTAAAGCGTGTTTTGGTAAAGCGTTTCTTGTACAATGTTGAACGCTCTCACTAGAGCAGGGATATTCAGTTAGTTTGTCATGGGGGCCAGTTCATGAAAAGCATCTCATATAAGGGGCCGAAGATATATCAGTGATTATGACTTAATTTTCATATATTTAAACTCCATAACAACAAAATCAGTGCATTGTACAATAGGCTTTTTCTACAAACATGTATTTTCAAACTGCATACAACAAAATTAGTGCATTGTAACATGTCCAAGTAGGCTTTTTCTACATCCAGACATGTTCATATGTTGTATTTTAAAACTGCATAACAACATAAGTGCACTGGAAGATGCTTTAATTTACATTTAAAGGGGTAAATAAGAGCCATATCACACTCATTGAGAATTTAACTTATTTACTCACTTTAGTACACATAACAAAAAAGTTTACAATATGTAACATAACATTGTTTTATGCTGTTTTTGTCAAAGCTAATTATTTCACTACCCCTAT
The DNA here is from genome assembly GCF_030506205.2 of Paramisgurnus dabryanus. Taxonomy (NCBI): domain Eukaryota; kingdom Metazoa; phylum Chordata; class Actinopteri; order Cypriniformes; family Cobitidae; genus Paramisgurnus; species Paramisgurnus dabryanus. The sequence goes on along the minus strand of NC_133343.1, from coordinate 28,691,703 downwards.
TTAAACTACAACAGCCATCTTAATAACTGGCAAACATTAGTCTAGCTTCTAATAAGAGAAATTATACTTTTAGATTTCGCTAGAGCAGTAAAATCAGGTGTATGTTTGTCAATAGATACACGTTCAGTGGTGCAGGTGTTGGGCGCGATGATTGATTAACTGTCACTAATCGTTTTAATGCGTTTCCTTTATTAAGACATCTAATGTCATTGTGGATAAGCAAGTCATCATTGAGCCGACATATCAAACAACAACTGTCGGAAAAGCCGGTTTTGTAAGATGGAAATACAAGAGGTTAAGACAGCCATAGAGTCCGTGGTCTCACCACTGTCAGTCATCGCGTCTTGATGTGCGGGCGCGAGCAGCTCGCGTTAGACCAAAGCACGAATATAAACATGTGACAAACCTGCTCGCGCCAGTCACGTGACTCGCGCTCTGCATCTCATGCTGTAACAGATGCACGCTCATCAACTCGTAACTGTAGGGCCCGTTGTCCAAATACATTTATTTTAATTCTAAATTTATTTATTCTAGAGATGTCTTTTTCATAGACTACATAAAGGGCCGGATCAAATTACCTCGGGGAGCGGGCGCTAGAGTGTTGCCCAACCACAGCGCAGCCACTGGCCGGTAGGCTGAATCGATTCATGAATTTGATGAATCGATATTGAATTGAGGAACAAATAATTGCAATGCATTGATGAATCGATATTTTTACCCAGCCCTAAAATTTAGTTTTCCCTTTGTCTTACTCTTTAACATGGCTTTTTGCTCCTGTGCTGTTAAAGTGATACCTCAGCCAAATATCAAAATTACCCTATAATGTACTCAACCTCAAGCAATTTGATGTACATATGTTCATCATCTTTCAAACAAAAACATTGTTATTTAAGTAAATGTCCTTGCTTATTCAAACTTATAATGTGAGAAAACGGGGATCAGGGAACAATTTCTGATATTGAAGCCCATAAAAGTGCATCCATTCGTCACAAAAGTAATGGGTTAATAAAGGTCTTTTGCGGGTAATTGATCCGATATTGTAAGTAAAAATCCATATATCAAACTTTATAAACTATAATAACTAGTTTCTGGTAACGGTGCCATCTTGGAGCACTGCGCAATGTACCCTTGGCAATGAATGCTCACCACGCTAAAACTCTGGTGAATTACGTGAGTCCAAGATGACGTTGTTACCGGAAGCTAGTTATTATAGTTTAAAATATGGCTATTTTTCTTACAAAATCGCATTGATTACCCACAGAAGACCTTTTATTAACCCATTGGAGCTGTGTGGATAACATCTGTGAAGGATGAATTGGGGTTTATAGTCAGAAGTTGTTCCCTGATCCCTATTTTCTACCATTATAAAGCTTGAAAGAGCAAGGATATTTAGTAAAATAAATCCAAATGTCTTTGTCTGAAAGATCATACACATTTGTATCTCAGATTGCGTGAGAGAGAGTAAATCATGGGGTTATTTTGATATTTGGCCGGAGTATCGCTTTACGACCTTTATGTTAATCCTTATTACATAATGTGAAATAACCAGATTTACTTTCTGATTTTGGGTTTACTGTAAGGTCTAATATTTTTGGCACTGGCCCATTCTTTAATCAGGTCTTTTTTGTGAATCTTGAATTACACATAATGGTTCATCCTCAGGCTGTAACTGTCTGAACATGAATCACAGCATTTCACAGATTTAGTGTCTTTATTGAAGGCCGTGCCTTTTTACATGCACTCTTTTCTATAGTTATCGCTTTTAAAAAATAAAGGTGCATAAAAGGTTCTTAACAGCGGTGCCATAGAAGAACCATTTTTGGTTCCTCAAAAGAAACATTCAGTTGAAGGTGCTTAGAAGAATCATTTCTTTCATACCTTTCCCTAATCTGAAGAACCCCTTTTCACTACAAATGACTTTTTTCTAGGCATAAAGGTTCTTCAGATGTTAAAGGTTCTTTATGGAGCAAAAAAAGACAAGAATGGTTCTTCAATGGCACCTTTATTATAAAGAGTGATCCATAGCACTCAACTTTATGGAAGCATATGGGTAGCATAATTCAATTTAGAATGTAATATGCAATATGACAATGCAATGTGTAAAATGGCAATGCATTTCTGTATTTAAGTTTACATTTTCCATGCTTGTATGTGCAATGCTTGGTGCAAAATAAAAATGAAAATGTAATACTTTAATTTACATTTTCCATTTTCTACAGCCCTGTTTTAAATACATATTTTAATGCTTTAGAAGTTGCAAAATTAAAATGGAAATGTATTACCCGAACTGGTATAATGTGTTTCACATGGTCAAGCAAAAACTGTAGCAAAATTATAATTTAAATGTAATTCTCCCTAAATGCATTTACATTTACAGGTGGGAAACTTGGGATTGCATTTTCATTTACATAGAGCGCAACGGATGTAGCAAAATTAAATTGGAAATGTATTAGCTGGATTGATTAGATGTGCTTTACATGGTCAAGCAAAAACTGTAGCAAAATGATCATTTAAATGTAATTTTCCCTGAATGCATTTACATTTACGGGTGGGAAACTTGGGATTGCATTTTCATTTACATAGAGAGCAACGGATGTAGCAAAATTCAATTGAAAATGCATTCCGAGTTGACCACACCCCCGCCCCGTGAATCACTGCGTCAAGGCGGGCCAACAACTCCCATTGCCTGGCCTCTCACGTGGGAAACATGGCGGCAGTAGGGCTGATTGAGAGTGTTATATTCGCTGACCGATTAAGTGAAGCATAAACAGAGAAATATTAGTGTTTATAGAGATTATTACGTGTCTGTAGGTGACAGAACAACAGCGTTGTTTGATCCTCTCACCGAATTGTGGCCATTATCAGACGCTAGTTCACCCCGCTCTGTCCTGTGGCTGCCTTCGCATGCAAGTAGCCTACGGATGTTTCTACCGCGAACATTTCATGACAGTTCAAATAAACACTGACTGTTACATATATGTGAATGTATTTTTACGTTGAAAACATTGTAATTTTTTTTAAATGATTTTAAAATAAAGATAATGGCGTTAAAACCTCACACGGTGCGAATGATAAAAGGTTTATAAGCTATAACAGACTACTTCTTTATTTAGTTTGACATGTTATTGTGAAGAAGAATAAACACCTGTTCCGGTGAAAGTCTTTAACAATTATGCAATAATAGATTATCATCTATCAAGAATAACCATGGTTTTACTACAGTAAGGTTTAAGTTTTTTTAAAAGCTGTTTTGTGGTTGGTTTTCAAAACCATCTGGTTGTAACCATGATTTTGGCTTTAACTATAGTCAAACTATGATACATTTTCGAAAGGGTCTAAGACGGCGTCATTGCTTGTTTTGCAGTTTGCATCTCCAGCAATTCGGTTCATAACCAGAGCACCGCATATAATAATCTAAGTTTCGTTTCATTCTCAGTCTCGGTTAGCTCTTCTGTTTTATCGGTAAAAAGAGTTTAATTTCTCATGATGCGCACATCTAAATAACACGCAAGCAAGTGAAATCAGAAAACCCAGCAGCGGTGTTAAATCTCGAAATAGGTTACTGCGACCTGAATGGCCAAAACAATCAGAAATACATACAAAATAATTTTCAGGTATACTACTTCTTTACATAAAATAAAACAAATGAAGTGATAGCGCATTAAATGACCATTCTATATTACAATACCTTAACCCTGCAGTGACACGTTAAACATTTTTTGAATAGATTTTTTTCTTTTCGAATAAGTATTGCAGATCGACTAGTCTTGCACACCCGGACATCAGCATATTGACCCGATCAGACCAAACGTACATTTAACTTTCTGTACTTTTATACACTTTCATCCTAGCAGAAGCGTAATGAATGGAAGGCTATACTGACCTGTGGCTAGGGTATGCTTATCTTATTCACTACTTTTAATGTTCCATTTATTTATATCCACAAAAGTTATTAACAAAACAATGAAATTCGTTTAAAAGAAGCAAACAAAACGTATGAAGAAAAATTACGTTTAAAATGGCCTATTCTATATTTCGCAATAAGCTAATTAAATTTAAACAAATATTACAACAATATTTAAACACAACAATAGCCTACTCAAACATAAATATATAAAACAGACATCCATCAGGATCCATGTTAAAAACAAGCTGGTATAGCGTAAATAATCTGTGATTTCCCTCTGCTTGTTTAGACCTTAGACATGACTCGCTCGCATCATGACAGATTAGTTAAATTCATGTTACTATACTGAAGTTTTACTGATACAAGAGACAGACATGGAGAATATGAAACGAAATGGAGATCGACAATTTTTACATGCGGTGCTCTGGTTAGAACCGGATTGCTGGTGGAGATGGTCGTTTAACGGCAAACAGTAAACTCTGTCTTAGAACCTTAAGAAAATGGACCTTAAAGTTTTACAAGCAACAACAACAACAAAACTGGTTTACTACAGATTTTCTGAAACCATAGTTAAGCCTTAATGTAGTAAAATGGTTATTCTTGTTAAATGATAATCCATTATTGCATTATTGTGAAAGAACTGAATTTTACCAGAACAGATAATGGTTCTTCTTCTTCACAAAACATGTCAAACTAAGAAGGTATTTATGTCGAAGTTCAGTCTGTCTACCTTTTTTCACTCCGTGCTGTTTTCTGTATTTTAAAATTATAAAAAAAAGATTTGAACAATGTTTTCAACGTAAAAATACATACACTACATATGTAACAGTCAGGGTTTATTTGAACTGTGATGGTCAAAAAAAAAAAAACCTAGGGTAATACAAACCGTAATCAATCTGCCAAAAATATTTATTATGTCTATTATATTTATTGCCATATGAGATGTTTATTGCCGTTGAATACTCTCGTCTATAATATGGAAATCATATATACATAGTAGGAAATATAATGAAGTATATCGCAAAGTTACACTGCTAATTTTTATTTATGATATATGTGGAGATAAATAAACCTTTGCTAATCTGCTGATTTGGTCCATTCATGTCCTGACCACCAGGCTAAAGATTTTAAACATCATTAATCCACACTTACTAGTCTATCAAATAATATCTCAAGTATTTTGTTTTGTGAAAAAAAAGGATGATCTGTTATATTGTTTTTGCGCTTTTCCGCAGGAAGTGTCAATCACGCGATCATTTTATAGGCAAAAGCAGCGGTCAGCAGCTGCAGCGAACTGCAAACAGAGTGTGAAAGCACAACACGGCTGCTTGACAAATCTAACCGCATACATACTGCAATAAACAGGTGCTTTTACATCAAAGGCCAACAGGATATGCCATTTGGTGAGGGGTCGCTCACTGATCCCCGTATGTTGTGACCAAACTAGTGACCAAACAGTTGTCAGCGTCTGATAATGGCCACAATTCGGTGAGAGGACCAAACAACGCTGTTCTGTCACCTACAGACACGTAATAATCTCCATAAACACTAATATTTCTCTGTTTATGCTTCACTTAATCGGTCAGCGAATATAACACTCTCAATCAGCCCTGCTGCCGCCATGTTTTCCACGTGAGAGGCCAGGCAATGGGAGTTGTTGGCCCGCCTTGACGCAGTGTTTCACGGGGCGGGGGCGTGGTCAACTCGGAATGCATTTTCAATTGAATTTTGCTACATCCGTTGCTCTCTACACTCAAAAAAACGATTCCTGGCAATATTTACTTTTAAGTATTTGGATCATTTAGATTTTATTTAAATACTCGTTTTTTAAAATATATGTAATCCGATTTATTAGAATATATATAAATCTGTTCAATTTAAAAACTATTAGATTTAATCAGTTAAAATGTATGAATATGAATTAAATAAATCTAGCCGTGAAACAAACCGGATAAATTCTATGAGATTGATTTACATACAAGTGTCAGGAAACTGACTTTAGCAGAAGCGGAAATGACGTCTATTCACACTCCAGTCAGGAGGTGGCGCCAAAATCAAAAACAGACGCTACAGCACATGGACTTCGCCATTTTGCATTGGACTGGATCGTCATCTCACTAGTTTACGATCGCCAAATTGTAGGTGAGTAAAGTTAACAAGTTTGATGTGATTATCTAAAATATAATTGTCTGTTGTTTAATTACATGTGTGACGCGTTGCATGTTTCAGAGTAAAATACACCTCACTACACAGATGGTCTGTTGGAAATTACCCTGCAGTGTCTGTTGCTTTTATTGGTTATTTTTTGTCGTTTAATGTTTGAAACCTAAGAAATAAATAAAGTCATAGGCTACTGGAGACTTATCAGAATAAAATAATCATATAATCTCTGTGACTTTATTAACAAAAGAATGTTACAATTATACTATGTTGTTGAGTGCATTGTGTGTGTCTAACTAAAACTTTATTTTACAGATACAGCATCATTTCATCGTCTATATGAAATCGTCTGCTAGACAGGGTATGTAAGTTATGCTACAAAGATATTGATTTCTGATGCAAAGCTGGATTTTCATCATTGCAGTGTCACATGATCATTAAGAAATCATTTTAATATGATGATTTATTGTCAATATTGGAAACAGGTGGGTTTTTTCCCAATAAATGCAGTCATGATAAGCATAAGAGACTTCATTCCAAACATTTCACCGGTAGTGTACACACATGCTGGGACACAATATTTCTAAAACAGAAAAAATACATACTCTTCACCTCACAAAATCTTTATCTGTCTCTATAAACTATTATCTACATAAAATATTGTTAAAGAAAATCATTATATATTGTGTTTTTTTGTCTTGTTCTAGTTGAAGACATCTGTATCTACCTCAAAGAAGGCATGGAGAGACAAATTAAAGAATATGTGGTAAGTGTATGTCAACCTACTCTATTTTTATATATCTATTTATATGTATGTGTATGGGTATGTGTGTGTGTGTGTAAATATCTTATGGATAACTAGATGTTTAAACAAGGTGATTATCTGTTTTCAGGTCTTTTGATGGTTTTGTGACTAATGTTCTATTATTTTACACGTTTGAATCAGTCTACATATTTTAAATATCAGAGTTTGTAAAACAATTTGCCTGCACATTTTTGAAAATTTCACTTTGCCTGCTATTGGGACTGATTTTTTTGTTGTTCTTCTCCAGAATTGTGAAATTGGTGAGTTGGGGATTGCACAGACAGTGGAAGTTTTGCAAAACCTACTTGGTGTCACACATTTATGCACTTAAACTGAACTACCAGAAGAACCTCAGGTGCACCTTTGACCTTTCAAAAAATCCTAATGGAACTGGACTTGATACAACCAAGCAATCACTGAAAGATGCTTCAGTGAATACCTGACAGACACGCTGATGCATCCCCCTCAAAGTGGGTACATTTTTGTACATTTACAAGTGAACTTTTTAACATTAAAGGAATATTGCACTTTCATTAAACAAAAATACTGATAATTTACTGTCTGTCATCCAAGATGTTTGTCTTTTTTTGTTCAGTCGAGAAGAAATTATGTTTTTTGAGAAAAACATTCCAGGATTTTTCTTAATTTAATAGACCTTATTGGACCTCGACAGTTAAGTTTCAAAGCAGCTTTAAAGGGCTCTAAACGATCCCAACCGAGGCATAAGGGTTTAATCTATCCAAAAGATTATTATTTTTGGCAAGAAAACTTTTAAAACACAACAACTTGTCTTGCATTATCCATGTGACACACAGTGCGACATTGTGAACTACGTAATAAATGTTTACACATCACAAATGACCATTTTAAATAATAAACGGACCCAAAGACATTAATTAGTATCATTTCACATACAACAACATCTGAACGCTCCTCTTTCTCCTCGCTTGTAAACACTGGAACGGTAGTTTCAGTTATGTCATGCTAGAGTGTCACACAGCTAGTGCAAAACGTTGTGATTTAAAAGTCCTCTTTTATTTTTATTTTTGAAACTGACAATCGTTTAGCTAGATAAGACCCTTATGCCTTATTTGGGATAATTTAGAGCCCTTTTAAATCTGCATTGAAACCGTAAACTTGAGGTTGAATAAAGTCTTAAATTGAGAAAAATCCTGGAATCTTTAACTCAAACTTTATTTCTTCTTGACTGAACAAAGAAAAACATAAACATATGGGGTTAGAAAATTATCGGGATTTTTGTTTTATTAAATTGGAATATTGCTTTAACAATTTTAAAAGTTGAAAAGTTTTTGAAAAATGTAATTGATGTATATCTAACATGTAATTAGAGATGCATGAAAATTGTTAATGGCACACAGCCACTCAAAACACTAAGCCATGTGCCATTTTTTTTCTTACCACCTAATCATTCTAAATTATTATTATTATTACATCATGTCACAGATTTCTGAAAATGTTAAAGTAATGTTGTTGTCACTGATTTATGTCTACCTTGAGTTTTACAGGGTTTTTTTGTATTTCTGCAGCCTGTTTGCTCAAAATGTTTGCACTTATTTGTGGAATGAGGTTGATTGTGGCTGAAATGTCTGAAACACACTTATTTATTTATTTTTGCACACAATACGAGGTGTATAAGCCATGGCTGTCATGCTAGTTGTTAGCTGCTCTTTTTTGCTGCCTTATGAGTAATGCCTTGAAGTATTAAATAAATATATTGAATGCAAAACCAAGTGGTCTGGCTCTTCTTCTTTTTTGTGTTTTTTTGTTATAGCATATTGTGATTTAGGGTAAATGGAGGAGGAATATATAAATGTATAAATGGTTTATTAGTAAGATACTTAAATGTAATGCATTTTAAGTGAATTGGGTTTATTAATAAAGAATACATAATCCATTTTTTTAATGCATTTTAAACACATTGGATTAAGTAAAACTATTACATAAATTTTACTGGTTTCATTTACATATATCTAAAAAATATCTATCATATAAAGTTTATTTGTTTTTTTTAGATTAGAAGTATGTAATCCAAATGGATGGAAATGTTACATGTAATCAAAATACATAAATCTTATGAATTAGGCCTAAATATTTTTTTGAGTGTATGTAAATGAAAATGCAATCCCAAGTTTCCCACCCGTAAATGTAAATGCATTCAGGGAAAATTACATTTAAATTATCATTTTGCTACAGTTTTTGCTTGACCATGTAAAGCACATCTAATCAATCCAGCTAATACATTTCCAATTTAATTTTGCTACATCCGTTGCGCTCTATGTAAATGAAAATGCAATCCCAAGTTTCCCACCTGTAAATGTAAATGCATTTAGGGAGAATTACATTTAAATTATAATTTTGCTACAGTTTTTGCTTGACCATGTGAAACACATTATATCAGTTCGGGTAATACATTTCCATTTTAATTTTGCAACTTCTAAAGCATTAAAATATGTATTTAAAACAGGGCTGTAGAAAATGGAAAATGTAAATTAAAGTATTACATTTTCATTTTTATTTTGCACCAAGCATTGCACATACAAGCATGGAAAATGTAAACTTAAATACAGAAATGCATTGCCATTTTACATATTGCATTGTCATATTGCATATTACATTCTAAATTGAATTATGCTACCCATATGCTTCCATAACAAGCCTCCCCGCAAATTCTTCTGGAGCTTCTAAAGTTTTTTCAATGACCAGAATTGTTTATAAATAAGCTAGATTGTGAATTTGGGGTGTAATCACAGTACACCATCAGCTTAACTTCCTTACGACCACCCTGTTTGTATCTGTTTCTTCTCATGTTTACATAAATTCAGCTAAATGCTGGACTGACACTGACCTTCAGTGTTATGTATCTGTATTTAGCAGTAAAGTTAAACATGTGCCGGATGGATTCCACTTGGCCCCACAAAAGCCTGACGATGAGACCCCCGTATGAATGCGGTTCAATTCTTTGATTTGCAGACTTTCACCCTTAAAACAAAAATGACATGTTGCATTAGCTGTGCAGAGGTTTTGAGTTCGATTCCCAGGGATCACACATACTGATGAAAATATACTGTACATGTATATAATAACGTATGCAAAATGCATAAATGTAAAAATACAATGGCTTTTGATAATGCCCTCATAGAGGTTCTATGCTCTTTCTGTTACCCCTTCTCAAGCTGCCAACAGGTGACTCATGCAACTTTTTCAAGCATGTGGTAAACCACCACACTCTCCACCCCCTTTAAACCATAGAGAATTTGTTCTTCCTCTAGTCTGTCCTCACCTCTTTAAGAGTTTGCTCTACTTTCCCGTGCGACAGTAAATAAGCTCCTTGTGGAAGGGCGGGAAACGAAACAGAAATAAGGTTTGTTTTCCATGCACCTTAAGAGTCCCAGATTCCCTGCAGCCATGTTTGCTGAACGCCCTGCAATATTATTTTTTGTCCTCCTGAAGTAGGCGCCGTGTTAAACCAGCTTTATGAACCCTCCTAGTAGTTGTGAACACATAAACCACATATGTGTTTTTTATTGTTGTTGTTTTTGGTTTGTCGTTTTGGTGCTTATGAATGCATTCACATATGAATGTGGAAGAAAGAAAAACAAAGTTTTAGTTTGGTGGTGTATAAAATCAAACCCTGCACATTTTCAAGTTTTTTAGTAGCAAGAGATTTTAATTTAGGATGACTTGCATTGTTTACAAGTTCTAAATTATTGTTTGTCTGTTTTGCTCCTGTGCCATTATCTCAATAGCAGCTTTCTACAAATAACAGACAGAATTTGTGGATATCATCACATTAGGGATGTCTCCAAAATGATTAACCCAAAAAAGCAAAAAAAAAACATGTTTAGAATATTTGCAATTTTTTGACAATTAATAATTTTAACCGCCAAGTTCCTATGTACTCTATTAAAGCCATTGAGAAATGTAAAAGAAATGATTTTCATCTAGATAAACCACAGTTTGCTTATTCACCCGTGGCCTTTATGTTTCTAGGGCAGTCTTGCGTGCATTGATATATTGCATGGGCCAAAGCAGTCAATGCCACATCTTTAGCTGTGTCCTACTTCAAAGGCTGCGACCTTCTAAGGACGCGACCTCAGAAGCAGAGCACTCGGTCTTTGAAAGTCGCAGCCTCAGAAGTCTATGAAGAGAACTGAAATGTAGCCTGCCAAATAGCCTTCAGAGGATTCATATTTGCGTCACCTGCTGTCTGCGCCCACTGCACCTATCAGCAGGACACAGTGCATACATTTCTGACTTGTTCAAATTTAAATATGGAACCAGAAAAATGTTAATTTTATAAAATATGACATGTTGATGTAGATAAACTAACCAACAGTATATCAAATTAATCAACCATAGAAATATACATAACATTTACAGAATAATATTAATACAAAACATAATTTATAATACTAAAACAGCGACAATAAACTTTTTTCGGCTAAATACACACTTTCATTTTGTTAAAGGTTTTAAAGGAACACTATGTAGGATTGTGGCCAAAACTGGTATTGCAATCACAAAACATGTGGCCAATACACAAAATGACAACATAAACATCAGTTGGGGGCTGCAACTCCACTTTTTAAATGACAATATCCTGGCCAGACCACTGCTGTCAATGATATAAGTATTTGAAATGAAAATGATTTCTAAATGTCTAGTGACATATCAGAGCCATTTTATGATTAATTGATATAAATTTATATTCAGCCGTTACAGGCACGCAATGAATCTCGGGATAGCCTACCATGAAAGATCTATTCGTTCTATCCTTCGCAGCTTGGAGAAAGAAGGACGCATTTTGAGGTCTCATTTTAAAGGGGACATTTCATTTTTTAAGATGTCAAATACATTTTTGATGTCCCCAAAATATTTATGTGATATTCTAGCTCAAAATACCATATAGATAATTTATTATGGCATGTTAAAATTGTGAATAAAAATATGCCGTTTTGTGTCAGTCCTTGCACCAAATCTCTGCACTAAATGGCAGTGCAATGGTTGGATAGTGCAGATTAAGGGGCGGTATTATCCCCTTCTGACATCACAAGGGGTGCCAAATTTCAATGACCTCATTTTTCACTTGCTTGCAGAGAATGGTTTACCAAAACTAAGTTACTGGGTTGATCTTTTCAAATTTTGTAGATTGGTAGAAACACTGGAAAAAGAAACACCTTTTAGCAGCCTTAAAGTTTGTACGGCCTTACTGACGTTTAGTAAGTGGCTGTGCCGCAATCGATCTTAGAATCCAGCAGCCTTTGAATTGGGACACGGCTTATGTGTGTTTTTCTTTTTGCTTTTATCCTACCTGGAAACATAGCTTTGTGTACTATACTTACTGTTGCAGGACAAAATATTAAATAGTCACTTTCGATAAAAGCATCTGCTAAACGAATAAATGAAAATACAGTGGAACCTCAAGTAGATCTAGGGAGCCGAAACCAGAATTTTAACAGACTTGATTTTTTTTGATTACCGTTTATGCTTAAATATAATAACAGTATTATCTTGTACCCTCTGTAGGAATGAGAAAGGCTACGTGGAGAAATACTGGAAGGAGATTCGGGTCGGAGACTTTATTCGTCTGCGCTGCAATGAAATTCTGCCTGCCGACGTTTTGCTGCTTAGCTCCAGTGACCCGGACCGCCTGTGTCACATCGAGACGGCCACGCTGGACGGAGAGACCAACCTTAAACAGAGGCAGGTGGTGCGCAGTTTCATCGACCTGGTAAGTGCTCAGTACCAAAGAGTATTTGCTGTGAAAACTCGTAAGTTGGGTAAAGAACCAAAAAGAAACATTCCGGCATCAAGTACGGTTAATGTGATGGTGTTGCTTTTCACAAGTGTGTATTCAGCTGGTCTGCGTTTGCCCATTGAGAGAAGTCATTTCACACCAGTACAACAAAGTCAAATATTCATTTCCCTTGGTTAAGCTCACTCTTTGTTGCTTGTATTTGACAACAAACTAAATTTAAAGGGATAGTTCACCCAAAAATGAAAATTCTGTCATTTTCTCATCCTCGCGTTGTTCTAAACCTGTATGAATTTCTTTATTCTGATGAACACAAATGATAAATGATGGTTAGCACACAGCTGATTGTAACCATTGACTTCCATAGTAGGAAAACAAATATTGTGGAAGTATTGTGATAAATGATGTAGAGGATTTTTTAATAAATAATGGTAAGCACTAAGGATGCCACAATTCTCAATATAATATTGAACCGTTCGGTTCGACCCCCATGGTCCAATACGCGCATGTGAATTGCGTTTTTTTTCCGTAGAGTTTTAGGCTATGTCCACATGAAGCCGGTGCATTCCCTATCCGATAATTTTTTTCCTTGCTCTAAAAAAATGATCCGTAAACACGAAACCACTGAAACCGACTGAAAGCGGTGTAGTATATATGCCGGACCAGTATGGGGCGCTGTAATTCTGGCACAGATATACACTATACACGGAGAAGAAGACTTTGAGCATGCGCATAACCAACGTATGGTGTTGTCCATTATCGCTTGTTGGTCACCACAATTGCATAGAAGCAATAGATTTTGCTGTAATAAAGCTATTAGGCTTTAGTAGCTTCTGTAGCACGAACACAATCACGTAGTCCGCCGTTATTGTTGTTGCTGTTACGTGTGACGCTTCCGACATGTGATGTGATGACGTTTTCGCTTCACAAAATATACGGTTTCAGATTTATCCACTTTAGGACTCGGTTTCAAAAAATAGCGGATTCAGTCTCCCAAAACGCCGTATCCGTGTGGATGAAACGCCAATACGATAACAAATTTATACGTATACAGTGATACACGTCTCCGTGGACAGCCCCTTATATTCCCTGCACTTTTGTTAATGTGCGCGCCCGCGTGATCTGCACGCTTAAACGCCACAGCGAGTTAATATCCAGTCACTGTGCGCTAGCTGCTTTAACTCAGCTTGAACTCTGCTTGCAATGCTGGTGTCAGATTTCATTCACGCACGCGCACACACACCCAACAGAAGTACAACAACAAAAAGAAGCAGCACCACTCTCTTTTAAATCTGAGCTGTGGATTCATTATTTGCGCAAATTGGGCAATGCGAATGACGCAAATTGGGCTTTTTATTGACGGAAACACGCGTTATTTGCCTGAAACACGTCTTCCGCGCAAGTTGAAAAAGTTCAACTCAAGAAGAGAATGCGCATGATGCTAAAATAAATCCCAACAGTAATCTTGATTGAGGAACGCATTTTTGGTTTCTACACAGACAGCATGATGTTGGACTTAACAGTAGTGCAGTAAGGTATAGACTTCATTTACAATGTAAAGTTTACAGATATATAAAATGGCCAATTTATGTAATGTAATGAATTCACATGTTCCCCAGTTTTAATAGGATATCATTTTTGAATATCTTAATTTAATTATATCTTATATTATTGTATCAATACACTAGAAATGTGTAAGATGATTTTTGCATTTACATAAAATAAAGAGAACTGCAATTAAAACCATTTTTTTTTGCTTCTTAACATCTCACAGTTCCTGTTACCTAAGCATAGAATAATTAAAAAACACTTTAATAGGCCAAGGCATCAGAACCGAAACCGAACCGAAAACCGTGGACAAGAACTGAAAATTGAATTGTTGCATTCCTAGTAAGCACACAGTTGACTGTACCCATTGAATTCCATTGTATTTGTTTTTCCTACTATGGAAGTCAGTGGTTACAATCACGTTTCGTCTTTTGTGTTCATTAAAAAATACTTTTATTCAGGATAAGAACAATATAACATTTTCTTTTTTGGGTAAACTATCACTATAAAGACATCGTTCACCCAATTTTTATAATGCTGCCTTGTTCTTGTGACTTAAATAAACATTAATTTTCCATGAAACACATGAGGAGTAATCTGGAAAAAAATTCTGGTGACTCTGAGGAAAAACATACAAAAGCTGCCGTTGAGGGCAGTGCCCCTTCAAAAAAGTACACTTTTGTACCTAATGGGTGCATATTAGTACTCAAAGGTATCAATTTGTGCCTTGATGGTACATATCAGCACCTTTTAAAAAATAATTACCATCCTAGTGACTGCTTTGTACCTTCTTATGACTGTGCACACTGTTTTTTTTTATACAAGGAAAGGGAATTGTGACCAGTGGCTATCAAGGCATAAAATATGAAACTACCATAAAGTGATTTAGAAGAATGACATTTTAGACATGTAGGATTTTGATTCTTAAGTGAACTATTCATTAATCATTTATCACAGACGGCAAATTATTTTCTGTTGCAGGACTGTGAGTTTGACCCCTTAAAATACAACAGCATTATTGAGTGTGAGAAGCCCAACAATGACCTCAACCGATTTCGAGGATACATGTAAGTTCAATGCAGTAATACATATTATGGGACTTTTTTACATTTACCTGCAAAAAAAATTATATATAATATTATTTTAAAGTCTCTGATCAAGGATCGTCAAGTTTGAAATAATGTATATAATGGCATTGTGGTAGTTAAATTTGGAGAGAGCTAAAGCCCTTCGCTGGGAGATTGATTGACGTGCAACCTACCAGAACATTTATGCGACGTATTTGCATTCACACAGAAGCTTGTCTGCCAATTTTACGGGTATTTTTTGGGACCAAAGTGCTATGTTAATGAAGTTTAAGTTAACTAATGCAAGCTAGGATGAATTAGTGAATGTTACATCATAATGCATACTGATTTTGCTTTTTAATGATGGTAATAATAGTGAATAGAGAACTATGCAGCTTTAGCTTTAATCTGTATTTTTCTTATGCCATTTTTTTTTCAAGAAGTGATTATTATTTCTTGTGCAGTTGGAGTGCTTTGGCTTATGTCAGACAAAGTGAGTCTTTGCTATAGGTCAATTGTTTTTTATCAATCATCTTGGCCATCATTCTAGTTGAGGATGAAAAATTTCAGGTTTGTGTTATAGGCATTGACTAGGGCAGAGTACATGCAGCATATAGGTTTGCTATTCTGTAGTACAGTCATATCACAAGGGCCATGTAACGCGATACTGGAAACCTGCCACAAACTATGAATCAAAACATCTTTAGTGAATCAAAATGATTACCATGATGCAAAAGGGATAAAAATCATGCAATTTGTGATTTATGTTGTGTCTGCAAAAAATGCATTTGATTTTAAGACACAGACACATTTAAATGACTCCGAATGGAGAAATATGATTTCGGCAGCCTTCTGCAGCTATCTGAAGTTACAACATCTACCATCAGGGGTTAACTGGATCCGGCTTGGCCCTGTTGATAACCCACACTTTGTGCCTTTAGTCGGATTGGTTATATTTTCTTGTATTCTGCATTTTTAATATAATTGTTAATCTGATTTTAAGACATTCAAAGTGTGAATTAAATGTATAATGCATGCAGGTCAAATACTCAGGATTAGCATACATAATATTGTATTTTTTTAGCATATGTCAACTGGTAAAGTAATAAGTCATTGGTTTGAGTCCTAGTGAATGTATGCACTGATAAAATGTTCAGCTTGCATGCACTGTAAGTCTGCCAAAAATGCTAATGTCTACAACTTGTGCACAGTAGTCAAATCCAAACTTTGGCTCAGTGAAGTCTGTGTAGGTTGGAAGTAGATCTCCTGTGTTTGGATGAAAACCACATGGTAATGATGACAGTAGGGCCAGCGAGTCAGCTGACATGAACCAGAATATTTATGACATTTATTTCCTGGGTGATAGAGAACAGATGCTCCTGGTGTGCTGCAAGCTTTTTTTGCCCAGTTACCCAGTTGGCAATTGTGTGTAGTGTAGGCCTATTAAGAGACTAATCTTGCTGTTATTTTGATGGTGTTGTCTTGTAGTGGAGTTAAACTTTACTCCATAATTGGCACGTGACTCTGAATTGAATGAACTGACCCCCATTATAGAAATGTAGAGTTAATCTTTGTTTAAAAAAAGGGACCATAAAACCTTGGGTAGCATGGGTATATTTGTAGCAACAGCCAGAAATTCCTTGTATGGGTCAAAATTATCACCTTTTTTTCTTTTATGCCAAAAATTATTAGGATATTATGGAAAGGTCACGTTTTAAGATATTTTGTACATTTCCTACCGCAAAGGACTTTATTTGGACAACTTCAGAGGCGATTTTCTTAATATTTAGATTTTTGCACCCTAATGCAATGCTGTGTTCACACCAGTCGCGGTAGAGGCGTCAAACGCGAGTGATTTTGGGAGCGCATCTGGAGGTCTCGCAGCCTGAATGAGCCATTAAGCGCGGTGCGGTAGACGCGATTCCGCCTTATTCGCGCGTCTAGTTAGCACGGATGGCGCGAATTGAGTTGAAAAATGTGAACTGGCAGAAAAACGTGCCGCTTTAACCAATCAGGAGCTTGCTCTATTAGTGATGTGTTTACAGCAAGCAAGCGAGCCGAGTCGCAGAAGCCCCTCCCATGACGCGAATTTCAGCGTGAATGTCTCCATGACTAGAATTTAATGCGTGACTTTCACGTGTGAATGAAGCAAGTACACTCTAAATGTTCAAGTGGCAAACTAGATGTGGTAGACGCGAATTTGACGCCTCAAACGCGTCTGGTGTGAACCCACAGTAAGAGGCTGTATTAAGATGGTATTAAGATGCATTTTGGTCGATCAGATCACAAGTGGACAACGCTAAATAGACATGTAAACGGGGTGTAAAACATTTTAAGCTCATCCACTTTCCACCACATTTTAGAGGTAGTTGAAAACACATCCGAACAGCCACACAAGACTGTTAATGTACTGAGCACAATGTATTTCTATTAAACCCACTGAATTTAGCGTGATCTATAGGTTTTCATTGATAAAACTGAAGTGGCTGCTCTCCGCCTCTTTTGTTTGTTTCATTTTGCAAGCGTGTAAAAGTTCTCTGAAATATCAGAGAAAGCTCTTACATATACATGTGCAAAACTCTGTGTTACATGTCTACTACAAGCAGTAGTAAATTTTCAAACACGTAATTTCTCCCGCTCGTTTTTAAACAACGTCTGTGGGCGAGTCCCTCTGCTGATTCTCTCAGAAAATCGGCACAGAAGTAGGCGAAAGTGGTCAAAAGAGATGGATTAAAAGACCAGGTGTAAATGTGAAATGTGTCTTTATTGTCCACTTATGATCCGATCGACGAAAAACACATCTTAATACCAGGTATAAACAGCCCCTCAGATTCCAGATTTTTTAAAATAGTTGTACCTCAGCCAAATAATGTCCTATCTTAACAAACCATACATAAATGGAAAGCTTATTAAGTCTCATGACCCTTAGAACTGGTTTTGTGGTCCAGGGTCACATATGAAATTCTCTAATACTGTACTCACCCTCATGTCATCCCAGATGTATGTCTTACTTTCTTCAGCTATACACAAACAAATGAATTTATATTAAAATCCTGTCATGTTATCATCTCATATGGGGTTCTTCTACATGGCAAAGATCCAAAAGGATTCGCTCACAGATTAGTATGGCAGGTTTAAATATGGCAATGCTCCAAACATGCATTCATATACATCTGGGATATTGTTAGGGTGAATAAATTATGAGAGGATTTTCATTCTTGGGTGAATTATTCCTTTAAGGTTAATTAAGTCGTTAAAAAACTAAAGAAGAACCAAATGACATCCCACTTTTGTTGATACATCTTCTAGCAAGAGTTGCAATTTTAATGGATTTATTAAAAATTAATAATCATTTCAGCATGGGAGTTGAACCTGGGTCAATCTGCAAAGTACTTAAGCTACAACCGGCCCAAGTTAACACAGCATATTTCGTAAGGGGCGTAAGAATTTGCCAACAATTTAATGGCAAGCCTTAATAATTTAATGATTAGTTATTTATTTGAATCAGTAGGTCTGTGTGAACTTCATTATTTATATTTGATATACACCACATGCATTTTTACACCCTGCCCCGGTTCACATCCCCAAACAAAAAGTGGGTGTAGAGAGGCTCGGTGGACCTCCCAAAAGCTGCACAGGACAAGTTCAGCAAAAACAGCCATTTAACTAAGACATCTAATCCTCAATTTAACCTGGAATTAGAGATTGCATTAAAAGCTTACAAGTGTTTAACATTCACTGCTCATTCAGTTCGAGTTTGCATCTGCCATCTTTTTATCACCACGTTTAGCCCCAGGGCATGTACCTCCATCAGATCTGATTTTTTCTTTTATGAATTTAAGACTTCATTACCCCCCCTCCAAACCCCTCCAACTCATTTCTCCTGAGAAACTTTGCAGCAGTCCTTTGACAAGGCTTTGGGGTTTTACCAAAAGTGCTGCATTGACTGAATGAGATATGAGCTTGCCTCAGGGCTTTACCTGTTCAGAGCTGTTTTACTGTGGTCCTGGCTTTACTATTGATTTTTGTGCCTGGAAAGCGGAACCTTGGGGGGAGCCCTGCGGACTGTCAGCTGTGATAGATTGATGTGGTCCACAACAAGGGATGCGGGAGTTTGTTTGATCTCCTTTTGACATGATCTCAAGTGCCGGTTTTGTTCATTTCCATCGTGAAATGAACCTAATGTAGTTCAAGCAAACGGGACAGAAAAATACAGATTGAAACCAGATTATGCCTGGTCCTTATAGATTTGTTGTATTACAAGTGTGATGAATGAGGCTATGCTTCGTGTATGACAGAATCCATCGCAGTGGGAGGAGAGACGGGCTGTACAAAGACAATCTGCTGCTTAGGGGCTGCACCATCCGCAACACAGAGGAGGCTGTGGGAATTATCATCTATGCAGGTATACTGCCCTCTTTCCAAGCCAGGACTTTCAATGGAATCCTTAATCGGTCCAAAATACTGGAATATCCACTAAAAATCAAAACATTGTTACATTTTTTTCTTCATTCTTATATTTGTGTTGCTGAAATACCATATTAATAACATTATCTCTGATACAACCAGGGGTGGTGTTTCCTGCGGGAAGGGGAGGTAACCCCTATTAATTAAACTTGCAATTACAACCCCAATATTTAAACCACAATATTCAAACTAAATCCTAAAACACCACTATTGGTGATATAGCTGTTTGAGTATCCGAAATCATTAGTGGCCAACCGATGGAGTAGGTTTGGGACATTACTCCAGACAGGGGGATTATTTGGGAAACCCGTACTTTTGCAGAAAAGATGCACAGTTATTGTCAAGGTCATGGTTCTGAATCCCAGGGAATGCAAATACTTATGAAATGTAAAGCCTGAGGTCGCTTTGAACAAAAGCATCTGACAAATGCATATAGGTAAATGTACAAAATTCCTATCCTTCTTCTGTGGTTACCTTAACCATCACTAATTAGTCCCTTTCACATATACAGTCTTTACTGGTAATTTACTGGTAAATCAGTGGTGCCAATTTACCAGTAAGAGAGGTTGTAAGATTACCAATATACTTTCCGGACTATAAACCGCACTGGAGTATAAGCCGCATTATTCAAAAATGCGTCATTAAGACGAAATAACATATGAAGAGTTTGGTTCCAAAACGCAATAAACACCATTTTTGAAAAAAATTAGTTACTGCCAGAATCAGTATTATATCACGTCAGTATTTAAAAGTTAATTCTTAATTTTACGCAAAATCCAATATCCGGCGTGTTATTCTGTCATCTTTTCTCCCTTTTTTCCCAAAACCCGATAATCGCCACTCCTCCTTTTCCACAGAATGCAATAAATCCGCTCCGCACATTACAGCGCACCATTCCACGCAATGTTAACAAACAATGGCAGCACGTTGAGTACACGGAATCCTAGTTTTCCTCATCTACTTTGTACTTCGTGATCAGAAAACAAACAAAAACAAATATTAATTTAATGGCATTGATAAACCTGTGATGGTTTTCTGTAACGGGAAAGCCATCAACATCTAATAATTTACGCGAGAGGCACTCGTGAGACGGGTGCTTGTTCTCCCGACAGCATCAAGCTCTGTCATGCTAACACATTGACCCCAAGGGATCTTATGAAAAACTTTCCATAATTTTACTCAAAGTCAACGAAAATCGAGCAGGACCAAAACATTTTACAGCTGATCGCTGTCAAAAAAGTTCAGCTACGACGTCCCAAGTATAACAGCAGCAATGACAGTGTTCTTAATATGTCAAAGTAAGTGTTTTGATTAATGCCATTAATGTTTATTTTTTTATCAGTGTATAACACTAGTCAACTAAATGAATATAACATGGCAAAGATGAATGCACAATTATATAGGCTATTGATTCAATAGATTTATAGCATTTTGAAAAAAACTTGTCATGGATTTATTGCATTTTGTGGAAAAAATAATCCGTTTTTATAATAAATCTTTGAAAATCAAGTTATGGATTTTAATTTTTATGTTTTTATAACCTAAAGATGCTATGGGAAAGTTTCTAACAGAAAATCGTGGTTTTCATCTTGTCACTTTCTTGGTATAGAAAACATGTTTTTACCGAAATTTATCAAAATGGATTTATTGCGTTTTGGAACCAAACTTTTCATATAGAAGTCGCAGTGGATTATACGTCGTGTTTATTTAGAAAATTGTTTCACAAAATCCAAGCTGAAGAACAGACATTTAATCTGGAAAGGCAAGTTATTCAACTAAACAATAGCAGACAGAACAGTAGGCTGAATAGGTGTCTGTACTTTAAAGTAATATTATCAGTTATTTAAACGATAAACCATAGCATACAGAACGTACCTGGAAGGTTGAATAGGCTAAATTAACCGAACAAGCCAACTAGCGTGAAGTTCGCATACCTGTAAGCGCTATGTGTGAATGAAAAATATAGATTACCGGCATTTAGAAAGACTGCGTCAGACCGTGCTGGCAGCTTTGGGCCAATCATAATGTTTTGATACAGATGACGCATTTATCCCTGCCCTTTTTACGGACGTTTCAACACACATGCTGCTTAAAAGTCGAGCACATTTCTTCACCAAAGTTGTTTAAAATGGCTTACCATCTATTTGCCGAATTGCCGACGTCCTTAGCACACTCTCTGTAAGCCTAATGTGCAAACAGTACTGTTGTTTTATATTTGACGTCGCCTAATGCTATATTGTTTGGTCATGAACAACTTCGCAACTGTCCGCGTTTGCCACAGATGTGAAAACAACAAAATACGGACCGTGGATATGAAGTCATAACCCGCCATTGTTTACAAATATAGCAATTAGCTCTTCGCACGGCATTTTAGAGGTAACTTCTGCTTTCTCACCGAATGTACTGATGTGTGAATGATGTCTTACTGGTAAAAAGACGGAACTTCACTGGGTGTGTGAACAGCACATTTTTGTATTTACTGGTAAATTTATTCTGGTAATTTCATGGTCAATTCATGGTAATAGGGGTGGTGATGGTGCAGTGGATAAGACACACGCCTTTGGTGTGAGAGACCCAGGTTCGAATCCACTGTGACACACCATTGTGTCCCTGAGCAAGACACTTAACCCCTAGTTGCTCCAGAGGCGTACAACCTCTGACATGTATAGCAATTGTAAGTCGCTTTGGATAAAAGCGTCAGCTAAATGAATAAAATTTAAATAAATAAATAAAATAAAAAATATTTACTGTGTGAAAGAGGCTATTGTTGCAAACCGTAATTCTGACTAGTTCAACTCGGTTTATACAAAAAGTGAGTTCTGGACTGACTGTATTGATTTTCAGGTCATGAGACAAAAGCTATGCTGAACAACAACGGCCCTCGATATAAACGCAGCAAACTGGAGCGCCAGATGAACATAGACGTGTTTTGGTGTGTCATCATACTGCTGGTCATGTGCCTCTTTTCAGCTATTGGTACGTAATATGTTGCACTTTTAAACTATATGAAATTGTTTTAAATTTTGCTAAAAAGAGTCCAAATAACAACTAAGGATGCTATTATAGGTCTCCATATGGTTATCATTATAGTTATGGGTTTGTTTTGTAAACCGGCCATAACACTATAATGTAGATAACTGCCCTTAAGATGTGAAGGCCATTTGTAATGAAAGCTATAAAATATGTACTTTATGAATGTATCTTCTGTTGAGTTTATCTCTTGTGTTTTTCTGTGACCTTAATTCCATTAAAACATGGTTTATACAGTAAAGTACTTGTCTCTAAACCTCTCCAGGTCATGGCCTGTGGATGTTTCAGTATGGAGATAAGAGGCCCGTCTTTGACGTTCTTAGCCCGGAAGGAACGAACTTATCTCCAGTGGTCTCTGCCATTTATCTCTTCCTGACCATGATTATAGTATTTCAGGTAAAGCAAGTACAAACTTGGTGTTGGAGTGTGTTTCTGTCTTTATATTAACATATATGTCAATTTACAGCTCTAATTTACATTTGTACTACAAACCTTGCTTTTTCTGCCATTCTTTCTCTCCAGATTCTGATCCCAATCTCGCTCTTCGTTTCTATTGAAATAGTGAAGATATGCCAGGTATACTTTATCCACCAGGATGCTGAGCTATACGATGAGGAGACAGACTCTCACCTCCAATGCAGGGCTCTGAACATCACCGAAGACCTGGGCCAGATGCAATACATCTTCTCTGATAAGACCGGCACACTCACAGAAAACAAGATGGTGTTTCGGCGCTGTACTGTGGCAGGAGTGGAATACTCGCATGACGCTAATGGTTAGTATTCCAAGGTTCATTCTTTCCCTTTGAGTGCAGATCATTAATTCGCTGTAAATAAGCAGAATAATATGTAATTTCAAACATTGGGAAGTGTAGAAAATAATGTTAAACAGTCTGAGGGTCTCTCCCACAGCGAGGAGGCTTGCTATGTACCAGGAGGTGGATTCAGAGGAGGAGGAATGCACATCTCATGGTGGGACTCTACCGCGGAGAGACAGCGTCGCCAGTCACCAGAGCGGGAAAGTGGTGTTGCGATCACAGAGCACCAAATCTCACCGCCGCACAGGGAGCCGTGCCGAAGCCAAACGGGCCAGCATTTTGTCCAAACACACAGCCTTCAGCAGTCCGATGGTTAGTGGGAGCTTGTATTACTATGCACTATGCTTCTGTGACTGTTTGGGTCATGTGTTTTTTTTTTTGTTAGGAGGTATACAGTATTTTAGGTCATTATGTGGTTATAAACCAATATTCTGTGATGCATGAACTTTCATTGCATGGAAAAGTCGCGATTCTCCAAAAATCTTAGTAGTTGAGGGAGCAAAAATAAAGCGTTTTAACTTAAAGGCAGGGTGCATGATTTTCGAAAACACATTGGTAAAGGGAGTCAGGCTGAGTACCAAAACACACGTGTAGCCAATTAGCAGTAAGGCGCATGTCTACTAAACTAAATCTTTGCCTGGGTTTCGTATGTGTTGGGAGGGTCTATCAAAAGAAGGTCCAGATTCTATTGGGGTAGGGGCATGCTTGTTTAGGTGATTTCAAATATCAACATTGGCTTTCAGAGATCATGCACCCCGCCTTTAAGTGATGATAGTGATATTAGTGATGTTAAACATTACCATTGGTCTAACAGGAGAAAGACATTACTCCGGATCCTCAGCTTATGGACAAGGTCAATGAGTGCAGCAGTCAGATGGAGTTTATGCGTTTTCACACACAGTCCATGAATCAGATTCCTCCTGACCTGTGTGACGTCTTTGACTTCTTCATCGCCCTCACCATCTGCAACACTGTGGTTGTGTCCTCTCCCAATCAGCCCAGGCAGAAGGTAAGCAGCTTGAGGCAAATTGAGTTATACTTCAAGCAATCCAAGATACGTAAGTCCATCATCTTTCAGATGAACACATTTGGCATAATTCTAGTAAATGTCCCTGCTTTCCCAAATTTTATAATGGTAGAAAACAGGGATCTGTGAACAAATTCTGACTTTAAACCCCCAAAAAAGTGCATTCATTGTTCAGAGGTTATCCACACGGCTCCAAGGGATTAATAAAGGTCTTCTGCCGGTAATCGATGTGATTTTGTAAAAAAAATATTTAAAACTTTATAAACTTGAACTTTTGCATACCAACGCTGCTGGAATTTTGTTGGTGCATAATTGGTAAGATAATTATTACAAAGGTTTTAAAATGAATGTGTTGTTAGCAGATGCAACAGTCACTGGCCCGATTGGCCAATTTAAATCACAACAAGATGCAAAACAGATCTCATGCGATCTCCTTACCCACGTGTTGTTTGATAAGTTTTGTTTGTTTTGATTACTTTTGTGATTATCGCGAAATTAAACTTGTGAGGTGTCATGAAACATTTTGATAAAGTAAATGCTATCAAAATAAGAAGCATACAGTTACAAACATCTCTTCATGTACTATTTTGCACATGATTTCAAATGACATCATTGTTTTTTCCACATTTAGGGGAAAATTTTCATTACCGCAACATGTCCGTGACTGGATTTGGGTTATTTGACATGGAAATATTTATAATTAAAAAATAAAAAGCTTCAGGGCATGTTATACTATAAACATTTACAGTAAAGAAACATGTGGTATTTGGTGATCATTGGTAAATGTAGAGACAATAATAAAGAATATAAATGTGTCCAAGACCAATTTTCTCATCCTCCGCAACAATTTTCAATCATTGTTTAAGCCCTCAAAAAACTAACATTTAAAAAAAAATTGTTGAAAGGGACATAATTGACTGTGAGACTCAAGACCAGGTAAGCAGTTCTTATTTTTTCTCTCCAGATAAAAGTTGAAATTTTGTTTGTCATAGTACCTAGACAACTTTTTAGTTCTCATTACCGAAACATGAGTTTGTAAATGCATATATTTAATGTAATTTTGTGTTGCGGTAATAATCATTTTTGATTATGATAATCTAAAAATTTTAATAATTATATCGGAAATATTTTTTAAATCCTCTAAAAATAATGGTTATAGTAAGTTCAGACCTTAATCTTATATGTGCAAAAAAAAAAAATGGTTTCAAGAGCTTTTTAAAAATTCTGATGCTTGGAAACCTTCTAAATCGGGATTTCATGAGAATCACCCACTTCTGTGAAGGATGGATGCACTTTTTTTGGGCTTCAAAGTCAGAAGTTGTTCCCTGATCTCTGTTTTCTACCATTAAAAGCTTGGAAAAGCAAGGACATTCACTAAAATAACTCCAAATGTGAAAGATGATGGACACTTGTATCTCTGATTGCTTGAGGTTGAGTAAATTAAATTGACTTTGACCTGCAAGCAAAGCTAAGTTACTCCCCACTTGGCCAATAGCATTATTTGGAATGGGTTCACTGTAAAAAAAAATATTCTTGCACTTGGGCTAATGGGCTAAAGTTATTACATCTTTTTTTATAATTATTTTTTATAATTTAAAGCAACTTCAACTCAAAAAGTTGAAATGACTTTTTAAATGTCCTGTTTTTCTTGTATTTTTAAAGTTATATTTGTGTTTATGGTGCACAGTATAACATGTTTTCATGTTTCGTGTTTAAAAAACAGTATTTTTCACACAATTTACTTCCTTCACTGTCCTAAAAACAAGATTGATTCAACAGCAACTTAGCATAGCCAGAGTCTTTTGAGCTTACCTGGCCAATTGTCGTATTCCTGTGGGCGGAGTTTAGTCGAAAACTAAAACGTTTTGACGTCATTTAACCGCGAAGTAGAGGGCTGTAGTTCAAACCGTCCGTTGGCTGTAGGCTTTGAAAGGGGAATTCTGTAAAAGAAAATATATCGCCTGACATTGAACTTTGAGTTTTATAATTTTGCAGGTATTATTTTTGCTCTAACAGCAACATTTCACACTAACTAAAGTTTGAAAAACAAATGAGGAAAAACAGGACCTTTAATTCAAGTTGTTTAAACTCAAATATTAAAGTGCAACAAGGAATTTTTAAAGTGTAGTTTAGTACATGATTTAAATCCAGAGAATGGTGGTCTAACTCTTGCTTATGTACGATGTGCATGATTCATATCAAAAACAGACTTTCTTAGGAAACCATCTGTCACATGTCTTCTAAACTTCTACTTAAGTGGAAACTTATCATCATATGTTTGTAGAATAACCAATGTTTTATTTCTCCAGAATTCCATGTGGCTTGTTCTCTGCAAAAAGCCACGAAATTGAAAATGAGAGCAACAAAATCACAGTTTTTTTTTTTGTGGCACTTATGTTTTATCTTTCATACGATGCTGCGTGTGACAAAATCACCTACGTTGTTTGCAACAAATTTAGACTAAGTGTGACTTTTTAAACTGTTTGGGTGGTATGAAACATTTGCTTTTTCATTTATGGTAAAATATGAAAACAATTCCAATTTGGCCCCGGTTTCAAAACAACCTTTATCTGACTTATCAAAGCGATTCTGTGGAAGTAATGTGGAAATATTTCTGAGGATTTATGTGTTATGCAATTTTCCCTTTATCTCTTTAAGGTGCGTCGCTACGAGCTAAAGTCTCCAGTGAAGACCATAGAGGACTTCATCAAACGCTTCAC
Organism: Paramisgurnus dabryanus; assembly: GCF_030506205.2. Lineage (NCBI taxonomy): Eukaryota > Metazoa > Chordata > Actinopteri > Cypriniformes > Cobitidae > Paramisgurnus > Paramisgurnus dabryanus. The sequence continues at coordinate 28,664,379 of NC_133343.1, read as the reverse complement.
CCCGAGCCGCCTGACCTCTGGCTCCAACAGCAGCAGTTCCTCCAGCTTGGCCACCAACCGTTCCTCATCCCACAGGCTGGCCTCCAGCATGCTGTCCTCCCCCTCGGCTGAGAGCACGCTGACAAAGCTGAACGAGGAAAAAGCTCGAGATCACGACCTTCAGCATGCTTTCAGCCCCGTCCCACCCAACTACGATAAATCAAAGGCTTTGGCGCAAGATGAGTGCGAGCTCAGATACGAGGCCGAGTCGCCGGATGAGGCAGCTCTTGTTTATGCGGCCCGGGCATACAAGTGTGCCCTTGTGGGTCGTCTGCCTGATCAGGTGACTGTGGAGTTGCCACACTTGGGCAGGCTGAGCTTTGAGCTGCTGCACACATTGGGGTTCGACTCTACAAGAAAGAGAATGTCAGTGGTCGTCAGGCACCCGCTGACCGAACAGATCACAGTGTACACCAAGGGTGCTGATTCGGTCATCATGGATTTGATCAGACCGGTTTCAGGTATGAATGCAGTAATAATTACCCTAATGCTGGTGATTTAAAGGACAAGTTCGGTATTTTACACTTAAAGCCCTGTTTTCAGATTGTTTATGGTGAAATAGAGCGGTTTTGACTGAAATTTCGACATATGCGGCTGCCCTGAGAGTTTTCGGATGTTTGTGTTTCACCTCACACCTCTACAATGGGTTTAATGGTGCACTGGAACAATCCTTTCTAAAATGCATTAAACTTTTGTTTACAAAGACGTGAAACTCACCGATTGGTCAGGGGTGTTCACTGATATGCTCACACAAAAATCGCTGCAAAAGATGCTTTCCAACAGCTGTTTTAGCATTCGTTGTTAACTTGAGGACCTATTTTTCCAAACGCCTCACACCCGCACATTCTTCCGCTTAGAGCTTGAATAATAAACACTCCAGCCCAGGTGGTGGCGCTAATCCGCCATTGCCAATTGCAAGAATAGAAACAAAGTTCCCGGCGCGGAGTAATACCGTACCTCACAGCACATCTAATACAAGTCAATGGAGTTGGCAAAAACTACGATAAAACCTGTTGGAATGCGTATTTTGCAGCGATTTTTGTGTGAGCATACCAGTGAACACCCCTGACCACTCGGTGAGTTTCACGTCTTTGTAAACGAAAGTTTAATGCATTTTAGGAAGGATTGTTCCAGTGCACCATTAAACCCATTGTAAAGGTGGGAGGTGAAACACAAACTCCCCAAAATTCTCAGGGCAGCCGCATATGTCGAAATTTTAGTCAAAACCGTTCTATTTCATCATACATCAACAATCTGAAAACAGGGCTTTAAGTGTAAAATACCGAACTTGTCCTTTAAATGCGTAGCTTAGATATGCATACAAAGTTAATGCCCAGGTTTCGAGCCACGGCAGCTGGTTTGAATCTGGCTCACTTTTTGTTTACTCTCAACTGCTTCCTGTTTATTAAATTAAAAAATAAAAATACAGCGTATAGCCTAGTCGTAATTACAAAATAGTGTCATATATAAACTAGAGGCACATTTTACCTGGATTTTGTACCCAGAACCAGTGTTTAGGGGTAACGCATTACAAGTAATGCGCATTACGTAATAATATTACTTTTCTGAAATAACGAGTAAAGTAACAGATTACTTTATAAATGTACACATTAATATTTGAGTTACTTTTTTGAAAAAAGTAATGCAAGTTACTTTTCAGTTTTTAACTTTTCAGTTAAAAATAAATCAATCCACTGAATTAAACTGAACATATTAACATAAAATTACGCACTTGCGCCTGAACGGGAACAGTTTGAGTCATAAACGGAGATGGCAGGCCAGAGCGTGACATTTTTGCGATCATAAAAAACACCTTCAAGGCCTGAAAGAGATCAAGCCTCGGCCAAGTAAGAAAAAGTAACGCAAAAGTAACGTAAGCAATACTTTTCATGAAAGTAACTAAGTAACGCAATTAGTTACTTTTTTTGGGAGTAACTTAATATTGTAATGCATTACTTTTAAAAGTAACTTTCCCCAACACTGCCCAGAACTTTAGAGGTGCAATGTGTAACTTTTTAAAGGGATAGTTCACCCAAAAATGACAATACTGTCATCAATCACTCACTCTCAGGTTGTTGCAAACCCGTATAAATGTATTTTTTTCCTGATGAACACTAAGGAAGATATTTTGAGAAATGTTTGTAACTAAACCGTTCATGTGCCGCATTTACTTCCATAGTAGGAAAAATAATACTATGGAAGTAAATGGGGTCCACGAACGGTTTGGAGGTGGAAGTAAACTGTTTGCCTACAATCCTTGCATTATTTATTTATTTATTTATAAATAAATATAAATATATAAATAAATAAATACAATTATTATTATTAAATAATAATAGTTAAACCTCACATGAGACTTATTCCAGTAGATTATATAAATAATGGTTGTAGCCAAGTGTCCCATAATCAGATTTCTTTTGAATATATATATCTCCACAATCTCCAGTACAATAAAAAAAGGAAAAAACAAGTGTAGAACAGTGTGATATGTCCGGAAATGTTTCCATTTTTCATGTGCTTAAAGTGCTTATCGTAGCCTCTTGTCTTTGGTGGTAGCTGTTGACCTATAATGATAGAATAAATTTGGTATTCATATACTGTAGCGTTTATTCATGTTGCTCTAACCTTAGTCCACATGGTTAGGGCATTATGTCCCCATCTCTGAGACAGCGTCCAGATTTTTCTTGTTCTTGATGTAGCCATAGGTTTTAGCAGTAATAAAGTATCTTAATGGCAAAGGTAGACTGGCTTGTTAGTATTCCAGGCACGATTAGAGCCGCTGTGGCGGTTTTCTCTAATGCTGTGTACATAAATGAATGAAACAGAGTACTGCTTACACAGCCTTGCTCTTTACATCTAACTAAATGTCATGTAAACAAACAAAAAACGAGATTAAAATCTTTAGCTTTTTATAATTTGCAAGCTTTCACAATGTTACTGATGAAAGAGCAGAATAGATCGCAATATAGATTTTGTTGTTATTGGTTAAAGGGATGTTCCAGGTTAGCAGATTATCATTTGTCACTGTCTATTAAGACAGGAAAGCATCTGACGCATCTCTCAGTTTGTAGAAATAAACAAGCATCAAATTTACAGTAAGCTGCTTGCTTTGGATGTCTATGGGGCAAGATGTTGGGAAAGGGTTAAAAGCAGAAATGTGCAACTCATATTCTAGTTTATATATTTTTCTGTGCAAAACGTGTTATTTGGGCTTGTTAAATTGTCCAAATTGTCATTTTAAGGATTTGGTATTGCTGTCCTAGGCAGACAGACCTCTGGTAATTATCATCAATGTATTTCATGATACATGACAGCATGCCTCACATGTAGCCTAAAGCCAAAATGATGTTTACCCAGCAAAACCTGAAAAGTGTTAAAAATTCACACCCACAAGTGTTAAAAATAAACACAGAATCAGAATTTTGTTTTTCACAAGCCCTTTTCACACACAGATTACCAAAATGTGTTCTGATTTCTCGGGGAATTGTTCGATTTTGGTTCATTCATGCTGCAAATGTTAAGATTAAATTAATAACTTTTTTCAAGGAATATTGTACTGTTTTAAAAATGACTTATATTTGCGCTTCATTATTATAATTTTTTTATTCACGTTCCCTCTTAATATTTAATCAAAAACGTTAACTTCCTCACTCCTCGATACAACCTTTCTTCACTTCCTGCCACAAGAAACTGCGCGAGGGCGGGGCTATCGGTGACTTACCGACACACTCGCACTTTAAGTGGTGTAACTTCTAATGTCACTTCCTCTTTCTGCCACGTGTGAAGTTGGCAGCCAAGAAATATATTTAGAAACCCAGGATTTATTAGCGTCTGGCCTCTGTTGGAGGATGTGTGCAAGAGAGAGATGTAGACGCTTGCACAGTACAAACACAGGCGGACTGTATCTGACTACAGACTGTGAATTACTTCATGCACACACACACACACTTTTGTATATATTCCTGCACTGTTTGCCACCTGGGTGTGGACTTCCAATTAGCCTAGCAGAGCCACTGAAGGTACAATAGCTTCTTTCAGGAGTATGGGGAGTTTTGCCGTGCTCATCTGATGACACAATGCCCAAAATCCGTCACAACGTTCATATCTTTGACCATTAAGCTATAAAATAAAGGCTGGCCTTGACCAGACTGCCAAAAAGATTTGGAAAAACAAACATGGGCGGCACATGTTGTCTCTTCGGTCATTATGCAACGTGTAAGAAGATGAGAGACAAGTAAGGGATAATCCACGGCTAGCCATGCATTAAAGGGTTTTAATGCACGACGTAGAGGCGAAGAACCACCCGACGCGTAGCGGAGGGTGGTTGTCTCTGCGAAGTGCATTAAAACCCTTTAATGCATGGCTAGCCGTGGATTATCCCGCTTATACCTTGGTTATTTGCCAAGTTAAAGCTGTAATTAATGTTTACAGTGTAATGTTTTTAACAGACGGGTAAAAATGACAGTCATTTTTAAGTTAAGGCTCGCACTCCATCCGCTTTAAATAAAGTAGTGCTGAAATAAAACCTGCGCACTTTAAAGAGAGATGCACTTATGTCTCGCTCGCTCGCTCTCTCTGCAAGTGTAACTGTGTTACTATGGTTACCAATGTTTATAATAGCAGATTATTCTAACTGTAATTAAACTGACTGGAACTACCTGTGCATTAAACAGTTTTAATGCACACCTTCCAGCCAATCAGAATCAAGTATTTAAACAGACCATGGTATAAAACAAGAATATTCCGTAGTGCAGCTGGAAGGGGATTTTCATTAAGTTTTTTTTTTATGAATGGCGGTCATTTTATTTATTGATTCATTTTTTTGGAATATGACACTGAAATTTTTTTGGTGACCTAAAGTTTTCTCTGCTTTAAAGCAGCCATTTTAGTGAAGTATTAACTCTTTTTATGCTAATCGAGTTAAATGTGCAGAGAAGGATTATACACTGTAAAAAAATTCCATTTCATTTAACTTTAATCAACTTGCTTTTACAATTCATTTGAACTTTCTTGACCAGTGAGGAGTTGTTATGAATTATAATAATAAAGTTGAATTGGCTTAAAGGAATATTCCACTTTCATAAAAAATCCCAATAATTTATCCCCATGTCATTCAAGATTTTCGCCAAGAAAAATAAAAAATACAACTTCTCGTCTTGTACTAGCCCTGTAACCCGCCAGCTTGACCTCACTTATAACCTAATCATGTTGAAATGTCATGCGAAACTACCGCTCCAATGTTTACAAGTATGGAGAAAGAAGACAGTTCCAATGTTGTTGTATGTGGAATGATACGAATTAATGTTTTTGTGTCAGTTTGTTGTTTAAATTGGTCTACAATTTTGCGTTTCACATATGTAACATGTGACCTTTCGACATGATTATACAATGCGTACACTCTAAAAATAGCTGGGTTATATTTGACCCATAATGGGTAAATATTTGACAGAACACAATGCTGGGTTAAATTGACCCAAATGCTGGGTTGTTTTAACCCAACATTTGGTATTTTTGTAACCCAGCACTGTGTTATGTCCAATTTTTACCCATTATGGGTCAAAAATAACCTGCCAGGTCACACTGGCGCGTCACACGGCTAGTGCAAGGCGAGGAGTAGTGGTTTAAAAGTATTTTTTTCTTGCCAAATATGACAATCGTTTTGCTATAAGACCCTTATGGCACGTTTGGGATCGTTTGGGCCCTATAAAGCTGCGTTGAAACTGCAATTTTAAACTACATTGAGGTCCCATAAAGTCTATTCAATTGAAAAAAGTCTTGGAATGTTTTCCTTTAAAAAATGTCATTTCTTCTCGATTGAACAAAGAAAGACATCAACATCTTGGATGACATAGGGGTGAGTAAATTATCTGGATTTTTTATGAAAGTGGGGTTCCTTTAAGTTATTTCAACTTGATTTTTAATAATAATAATTATTATTATAATTTATAACAACTCCTCACTGGTCAAAAAAGTCCAAATTAATTGTAAAATCAACTTGATTAAACTTCAAAATTTTACAGAGTAGGTAAGCCATTGGCTGAATTTCCAAAGATCGTTCTGAAGCAATTTAAGACGTAAATGCCATAAAAATGACACAAGTGGTTTGATTTTTTTCTTACACTTTCAGAAATAAAGGTACAAACAAAAGCTGTCACTGGGACTGTACTGTTTAAAAAACTACAACTTTGTTCCTTAAAAAAGTATATTAGTACCTCAACGATACATATTGGTATCAAATGTATACATATCTGTACCTTTAAAGTAAGATATTTTGAGGAATGTTTGTAACCAAACCGTTTGTGGACCCCATTCACTTCCATAGTAGGAAAAAAGAATACTATGGAAGGAAATGGGGTCCACGAACAGTTTGATTTCAAACATTCCTCAAAATATCTTCACTCTTAGAACGAATGTGTTAAAAACAACACATTAGTGTTGATTCTGGGACAACACACTAAATGCGTTGTCCCAGAATCCACCCATCTCTGTGTTATTATCGAAACAACACATTTTAACACAACTTTTGTTATATTTTAATACAAAATCAACACAAAATGACAAATAATGTGTTAAAATTACACATACTGTGTTAAAAGCTTAAGTCACAAAGATGTGTAAATCCTTTCTAAGAGTGTTACTTTGTGTTCATCAGAACAAAGACATTTTACAGGTTTGTAACAACATGAGGGTGAGTAAATGATGACAGAACTTTCATTTTTGGGTGAACTATCCGTCTTGTCCATGTCCAGGATTGAAATTCATGTTATTTTTGCTATTCTGTTTAATGCTTCTAGAGGTTTTACACGATTCACTTCATCTTTAAATAATACTGTTTCTGTTGATTAAAGTCTTTACCTTTATTTTTTATCATTTGATAAATCATACATAAGTCATGAGATTCACTGTATACGTTTCTGGATGAGCACGTCCAGCCATTTCACAGTTTGCAGTGTAGGGTGGCGACTAGCGATGAATCAGTTTGACGCTATCGCCCCCGTGTCTTGGCTGATGGTCTGACGGTCTTGGCTGAAGTGATCTTCCCAAACTGTTTGTTCTGCTCGCCTTGCCAGCAAGCATGGCAATGTGCAATAACACAGAAGCAATAAACCTTACAATACTCTGTAGTCAGATTATCCAGTCAACCTGTCAAACGCTCTGCCATCTTGATTTAATCTAATAGCCTTGTTTCGGGGGGCCAAGTGTTTGTTTTTATTTGTGTGGCTGATGTTAGTTTAATAAATCTTACCCTTAATTGCAATGTTATTATGTTGTGATAAACTGTCTAATTCTTTTATTATCTTGCAGATGATGTCAAGGGAAAACGACAAAGGAAAGTTTTGTATAAAACTCAAAACTACTTAAATCTCTATGCTGCAGATGGTCTCAGAACGCTCTGTATTGCCAAAAAGGTAACTGATGAATTGACTCTCGATAAAAATCTATTAAGTTTTAGTATTACATTTACATATTTGGGGGTGCACTATAGGGGGGATGTTGCCTTGTGAAAGATTTTTGCACAGATGGTTTACAAGTCTGTGTTTATTTCATTTCTCTCTCTCTCTCTATTTTTCTTTCCTGTATCTTCTGCATCACACATTCTGTATATTTAAATAAAGGCATAAACAAGATTCATTACCACTGTTGCTAAATAGTCACCTTAACAGAAGGGGGACGAATCGTTTTTCACACAGTTAAGCATCTTATTGTGGATGTGGTGATCTATTCTATAGAAAACTTTTGTGCCACCTCGACCATAATATTTATGAGTGCTGATGCCAAATGTTGCATAAACATTAACATTAATTTAGCGTCATTTATTTAGCAGATGCCTTTGAAGAATTCTACTTGGACAATGAGGAGCCGTTTATCATAAAAGCACCAACAATATTAGCAGAACTAAATAAAAACTGTATGAACTTGTTGGCACGCATTTCGCCAAAACATGTTTTTTCACAAATAACCCCAATTGAACTTCCCAGACTGTAACGGTGTATGGAGGAATGTTCAATGTTTGTTTTTGTGTTTTTGGTCCAGGTTCTCAGTAAGGAGGAGTATGCCAGTTGGCTACAGCGCCACCTTGAGGCCGAGACGGCAATACAGAAAAGGGAGGAGTTACTTTTTGAGTCTGCATTACGACTAGAGACCAACCTCACCCTTCTAGGTAACTTCTAAAGTGATTCTTAGTACGTTCAAAGACATATTGTGTTTTAACCACCATGCTATATCATAATAAAGGTTTTAAACTTGAACTTGGATGACAATTGTTAAAGCTGAGCGCTAATTCAATGGGCGAGTGACACCACAACACGTCTGCATTACCCTGCAAAAAATGACTTTCTTACTTAGTATTTTGTCTTGTTTTCAGTAGAAATATCTAAAAATTCTTAAATTAAGATGCTTTTTCTTGATGTGCAAAATGACCTTAGAAAAATGACCTAAGTTTAACAAAAAACTAAATACAATTTAAGTGAATTTGTGCTTAAAACAAGCAATAATATCTGCCAATGGGGCGAGAAAAAAATCTTAAAACTAGTTTTCATTTTTCTTAAACACTTAATGTAAACAAAATTTTCTCACCGCATTGGCAGATATTTTTGCTTGTTTTAAGCACAAATTTACTCAAATTGTTTATTTTTTGTCTAAAAACTAGACTTATTTTCTTAGATTTTGCTCATCAAGAAAATACATCTTGATTTAAGAATTTTTTGATATTTGTATTGAAAGCAAGTTAAAAATACTAAGTAAGAAAGTCGTTTTTGCAGTGTACACTTATATTGTTTTCAGTAAAAATATCTAAACATTCTTAAATTAAGATGCTTTTCTTGATGAGCAAAATGACCCAAGAAAATAAGTCTAGTTTTTAGACAAAAAAAATACAATTGAAGTGTTTTTGTGCATAAAACAAGCAAAATAATCTGCCAATGGGGTAAGCAAAAATTCTTGAAAATTTTTCAAGAAAAATATCAAAAAATTTCTAAAATTAAGATGCTTTTCTTGATGAGCAAAAACGACCCAAGAAAAAAAGTCTTGTTTTTAGACCAAAAATATCACATTTACGTGATTTTGTGCATAAAACAAGCAAAAGTAACAAAAAAAATTTGCCAAGGGGTAAGCTAATTTTTCTTGAATTTAGTGTTTAAGAAAAATTTCAAGATTTTTATGCTTACCCCATTGGGAGTTTTTGTTTGCCTGTTTTATGCACAAAATTACTTAAATTTGATATTTTTGGTCTAAAAACTAGACTTGCTTTTTCTTGATGAGAAAAATCACCCAAGAAAATAAGTTTAGTTTTTAGACCAAAAATATCACATTTAAGTGATTTTGTGCATAAAACAAACAAAAAATCTGCCGATGGGGTAAGCAAATTTTTCATGAATTTTCTTGAATTTAGTGTTTAAGAAAAATGTTCAAGATTTTTTGCTTACCCCATTGGGAAACATGCACACAATTACTTAAATTTGATATTTTTGGTCTAAAAACTAGACTTATTTTTTGGGTCGTTTTGCTCATCATGAAAAAGCATCTTAATTTTCAGAATTTTTTGATATTTTTACTGAAAACAAGACAAAAATACTAATATTTTTTTCTTGAAAATCGTTTTTTGCAGTGTATAAACTATGTCCCAACTATCGCTCATGTTTAAAATCAATAAAACTTTCGCCGTGAAGCGATGACGTGCGGCACACAAAGCAACACATTTCAAAAGAAAGATGACTATTAAACATGCAGTCAAATGCATGTTTAATAGAAAGTGAAAAGATACAGAGCTACATGTACTTAAACCTTATAGCACCTGTCACATAATAATATAATTTGTAATTTTCTACATCATTATACATTCTTTATATACGTTTGTCTGCCTGTCTTTAACACATTATCTTACACATTATCTTATCTATCCTCAATCTATAGTCTTTCAACAAATCCCCCAAAGCTAACAAATCCCCTTCTATGAGTTATCTATGGACTAATTTACTGTGTGCTACATTTGCGGTCGGATAAATTATTTTTGCTCAGTGCTGTAAAAAATTCGAGGGAATTTTCACCAGATCTACAGAGACATTTATAGCAGTTTAATACACTTCTGAACTTTAAAAAACACTTTTTAACCACAGGCTATATTTTGCCAGTATGACATTATTGGCAAACTACATTACAGAATGACTTTTGAATGAAATCTATGTCTGTGGCAATAGGAGCAACAGGTGTTGAGGACAGACTTCAGGATGGAGTCCCAGAGACCATTGCCTCTCTGAGGAAAGCGGGCCTTCAGATCTGGGTGCTGACTGGAGATAAACAGGAGACTGCCATCAACATCGCTTACGCCTGCAAACTGCTGGACCCAGAGGAGGAGATCATCACACTTAATGCTGACTCGCAGGTAATACCCATCATGCGTTGCTTCAGTATGTGCTTAGTGGTTTTTCTCTTCTTCAACATTTCCTCCCTCTAAATGCTGACTGATAGCAATACAATGCTAATTAAAATGTTTAATTTTATAATTGACTGTTTTTGCAATAATGTGCACTATAAACATGTCTCAGGGGATGACTAGTATTAGGACAAAAAGCTGATTTGTTTTGTTATGCAACATTTTATTTTATGTAGAAAATATTTATAAAGAAATGGTAAAAGGTGTAAAGGCATAGTTGACCCAAAAAAGAAAATGATGTCATCATTTACACACCCTTAAATTGTTCCAAACCTGTATACATTTCTTTGTTCTGCTGAACACAAGGAAGATATTTTAAGCATTGTTTGTAATTAAGCAGTTTTGGAGCACCACTGACTTCTATAGTATTTTGCTTTCCTAATATAGAAGTCCGTGGTACTCCTAAAATGCTCAAAATATCTTTGTGATCAGCAAAACAAAGATATTTATACTGGCATGTAACAACTTGAGGGGAAGTACTGTAAGTGATCACAGAATTTTCTTTTTTGGGTGAACTGTTCCTTTAACTATAGAAAAAAAGATACCTTCAATTTTTAAAAATATAACAATCCACCATCAATTCCCTCACAAAGAGTGTGAAAATAATAAACATGTTTTGACAAATTTTGAAAAACGTTAAGCCGTTTTGGAACCAAACTCTTCATATTATGTTATCGTGTTTTATTGTGCTACTTAGCTGTATTTTTTAAGTTATCAAGGTTTAAATTAATACAAATCAACTGCAGTTTAATTGATATTAATTGGAATGCACAACCAAAAAAATTATATTTCTGAAAAAAAACGGAGTCATCTTGTTTTGGAAACACACTCTTCGTATAGTTGTGTATTTTTTCACTTTTTTGAGTTTTTTTCAATCATTTCAAAATGCGTAGTATATCGTAATATTGCAAATGTGCACATTTCTATGGTTTGCAATAAATATAAGCAATTTAATTTTATTACTTCAAAAAGTAACGTATGGTCAATTGCGGATATAATAGTATTTAGCATGTTGGACATGTGTGCATGTGCAACTCTGCATGATAGCGGTAATATTTATTTAATTTATTTTTGTTTGTTTGTTTACATTTTTTTAAATTGTATGTTTGTTTTATGCAACAGTAAACATGGCTGTTTACTTTCAGAAGTTGTTGTGATGTTCACCGGAAATATGAAACACATATGTTGGATTTATATATTTATTAGGGCTGTCAAAATTAACGCGTTAATAGCGCGTTAACGCAAATTCATTTTAATGCCACTAATTTTATTAACGACGATTAAAGGGACACTTCACCCATTTGCATAAAGCTTTGTATAGTTAGATGAGAAGTTCTGGTTTAAAAGTTCATATTAACGACGATTAAAGGGACACTTCACCCATTTGCATAAAGCTTTGTATAGTTAGATGAGAAGTTCTGGTTTAAAAGTTCATTTTTTTTTTGTCAAAAATGACAATCGTTTCGCTAGATAAGACCCTTATGCCTCGTTTTGGATCGTTTATAGTACTTTGAAACTCCGTTGAAAAAACTGTTAAGTGTTGAGTTAAGTATTAAATGTTGGGCTCTATTAAAGTCCATTAAAATGAGAAAAATCCTCAAAATTTTTCCTCAAAAAACATAATTTCTTCTCGACTGAACAAAGAAAGACATCAACATTTTGGATGACATGGTGGTGAGTAAATTATCTGGATTTTTCTTTTAAGAAAATGGACTATTCCTTTAAGAGCGACAAGACTTAAAACCGATCTTCCTCATGCTGACTGACACCTGAAGCGCGTTCACACAGATACGCGAGTGCGCGACTCCGATATATAGACATCAACCCAAAATTACAGTTTTTAAAATATCTGTTTTGACAAGAATTCAGGCAGGTAGGATAATCTGTTATGTCTTAAGTGAATGTTTGGTTAACTGTTGGGTAAAAATATCTGATGTGTAACACTATATTAGATCCAGTAGATCTTAACTGTCTGTCTCAATCAAACAATAAAAGAAAAAAAGTTTAACATATATTGATGATGTTTTTGCTTTGGGTGTGCTAAATGTATAAGTTTTACCAGTGATTTTAATGTATGTGGTAATTTTTGTGGTAATTTAACTTTGCTGACTGTGTCAACTTCAAAACGGTGTAGTTCTGTCATGTTTTGTGTTATTCCAACAAATCATGCAACTTGATGGTTGTGTTGTAAACAGGCTGGTGTAAACATACATTGACATAAAACATATATATATATATATGTATATATGATTAAAGTATTAAAAACCTGAAAAGTGTTAAATTAGGATAAATTTTGAACAAATAAAAATGTGAGATTAACTTGCGATTAATCGCGAGTTAACTCATGAAATCATGCGATTACTCTAGATTAAATATTTTAATCTATTGACAGCCCTAATATTTATATATATTTTTACAATTTAAATTGATTTTACAAAAATATGCATTGCATTATTTAGCATCTTAGCGCATATTTTCTTTAATACTGTAAAAATGCGGCATTTAGTCAGATCAACATATATTTTTATGCTACTTTAACCTTCATAGTCCTGGATGTCCACATACGTGCACATGACATTTTTTGGTTGTTGCACCCTAATATTTAATTTTGTGTATCTGGAACCTGTTGTACACAAAGATGGACAATTCCACTTAACATAGTAGGTTGAATTGACCAAGTTGTTTTAACGTCATGCTTCATTTTTTACAGTGAATATTGCACAGTCCTAATTTCTTTGTAAAGCGCTTTTACACAATTATCTTTGTGTATAAACATGCTACATAATAAACTTAGCTTGCATTTTAATAACACTGTTTACAAACAAAGTAACCAGTGGCTCTTTTTGCGAATGCATAAAAATCACTGAATCGCATTTCTAAAATTATTCATTAAATAATTAGATTTGACTTGATTCATGGACATGTTTTAGGCTACAGAGAAGATATAATTTTGTTTCTCGTACACATAATTAAAAAACAGCATCTAAGTTCAGACTTGTCACTCCCAACTCTTAGGAATAAAACCCACTCCTGCCTACGGCTACACAGTTTGAGAATATTTAATATCTCAAAACAGGACTGAAAGCCATTTCTTTTCATCTCACGAGTACTTTATATGTGATATTGTATTTAATTATTTATTGACTGATATTATTTTTCTTGTTTTGCTTTTTGCTACGAGGAATGACAGAATACATGAAGGTATTGCCCATAACTTGGCCTGATTGTCCCAGTTTAAAACACAAACTGTAGCTCCATGTCTCCCATTGATCTGTTGAATCCTGCCCTTTGGTTCACATATACCAAATAATACCTGTTTGCCCCAGCATGACATTGTGCACTGTTAAAGTTCAGAACAGCTGGACTGTTTCAGAGAATATATGAAGCATCTGTGGGATATTTCAGCCAAAAAACAGTGTTGTTATTTATTTTTACTCTTCCTCATTTCAAGCCTGCATTTTTCATGAAACACAAAGTTCGAAATATTTGCAGGTTTGTTACTCGGCTCTTCATACCAAATGATGTCAGGCTCCAGAAATGTTGAACGAAGAAAGATTTAGAAAAATATATACAAAATGTTACACTACTCTTGCTATAAATTCTTGTAAATCTACTCTTTCTTCCCTGAGAAAATAACAGCATATTGACTGGGATGTTATGATGGTGATTAAATAATGTCTACATTTTGATTTCTGGCTTTAATTTACACAAATGAGAAGACTTGCCTCATAGCCATGTCTTAATCACTGACTAGCTGTATTAGTCATACGTTTTTTCCATGCATAATAGTGCGTCTAGTAATTTGCGTGGTGTTATATAATGCGACTATACAAAGTTCACAAAGGTTCAAGATGCATTTTTGACTCATTTGTCTTTATTCAAAATGATATGTTTGCCAGATGTTGTCGGTCCACATGAGATATTCATCATGTCCTTTCATGACCTCCTGTTTTCTGTCTGTTCGTGTGAATTTATCAGGAGGCCTGTGCTGTATTGCTGGAGAACAGCCTTCACTACATCCAGACCAAGTTCCTTTGCAACCCTCCACCAGATCCTCAGGTGGCCAGAGAGTACAGCAGCTTCCACTTTTCTTCTCCTGTCTGTTCTCCAGCATCCTCTACACACACCAGCCCCTTCTTGGTGCACCGGCTCGGGCTGGTAATTGACGGCCGGACCCTGGCCTACGCGCTGGATAAGAGTCTCGAGGACAAGTTTCTGGCGGTTGCTCGGAGCTGCAGGTCCGTTCTGTGCTGCCGCTCGACGCCTCTGCAGAAGAGCATGGTGGTCAAGTTGGTCCGTAACAAGCTGAAGGTCATGACGTTGGCCATTGGTAAGTCCTGCTGAAGTTAATTTTTTAACTCCCAGTTGAGGGTATATTGAGTAGGTCAAAACAACTATGAAACTTGAAATTATTTTATTAACTAAATTATGGTTGCTTTATATTACACGTACAATTAACCCTTTCCCCGCCTGTCTCTGAAAGCCAATGTAGATATTAGAAAGCACCTAAACAAGCACGCCCCTACCCCAATAGAATCTGGACCTTCTTTTGATAGACCCATTCCACACATATGCAATCCAGGCATTGATGTCGGTTAGTAGACACGCACCGTACAAGTTTGTTTTGGTACTCTGCCCATCTCCCTTTTCCAAAGTGTTTTAAAAAATTGTGCACCTTGCCTTTAAAGGACAAGTTAGGTATTTTAGACTTAAAGCCCTGTTTTCAGATTGTTTATGGTGAAATAGAATGGTTTTGATGACATTTCGACATTTGCGGCTGCCCTGAGAATTTTCGCATGTTTGTGTTTCACCTCACACCTCTACAATGGGTTTAATGGTGCACTGGAACAATCCTTCCTAAAATGCATTTAACTTTCGTTTACAAAGACGTGAAACTCACCGAGTGGTCAGGGGTGTTCACTGGTATGCTCACACAAAAAATCTCTGCAAAAGACGCATTCCAACAGGTTTTATCGTAGTTTTTACCAACTCCATTGACATGTATTAGATGTGCTGTGAGGTACGGTATTACTCCGCGCCGGGAACTTTGTTTCTATTCTTGCAATTGGCAATGGCGGACTAGCGCCACCACCTGGGCTGGAGTGTCTATTATTCAAGCTCTAAGCGGAAGAATGTACGGGTGTGAGGCGTTTGGAAAAATAGGTCCACAAGTTAACAACGAATGCTAAAACAGCTGTTGGAAAGCATCTTTTGCAGCGATTTTTGTGTGAGCATATCAGTGAACACCCCTGACCACTCGGTGAGTTTCACGTCTTTGTAAACGAAAGTTTAATGCAATTTAGGAAGGATTGTTCCAGTGCACCATTAAACCCATTGTAGAGGTGTGAGGTGAAACACTAACACGCGAAAATTCTCAGGGCAGCCGCAAATGTCGACATTTCAGTCAAAACCGTTCTATTTGACCATAAACAATCTGAAAACAGGGCTTTAAGTGTAAAATACCGAACTTGTCCTTTAAATAATAGTTATGTTGCCTGTACATACCTGTAGGAGCCACCAAATTATTATATGTCGTTATTTTGTGTTTTCTCCAATATTATGTTTTATACAAAGTTTGTTACAAATGTTTAATCTCAAGCAGTTTTTTTTAATAACATATAGTTAATTTGCCTGTGTTGCAAGAAGGGAGAGTCTTTCAAAATCCAATCTACAGCTGATGGTCCCTTAGTGGCCATAAACATCAAATGCAGACTAAGACAACAGCCACAAATAAACTTCCCTGTGTTGTGCAGAGCTGATGTTAGTGGCTCTGTTATAGCAGTGATTGTATCTTCATAAAAAGCCCAAAATGGCCAGCGTAGATGTTCTTTTTTGTTGCCGTTGTTCTTTCTCATACTTTTTTGCTTGGCGAGTCAAATTCAAAGATTAATGGTCCCCGGTGTTGCGGAGTAAACATTTCGTTGATGACTGGACAACACGTGTCTGTCCTTTCCCTAGCGCAGAATGCCACATTTACAAGCCTACGCAGCACTCTGGCTAATTATCCAGATGGCTTTAGGGAGAGAGAGAGAGAGATTCAAGGTGCATCTGAGCCACCTGCTTATGGAAAGAGGAAGTAGAAAGCGTAGGTTACCTCAGGTCACCCCCCCCTCCCATGTTCCCCCTTGATAAAGGTTTTGTGATTCATTTCGGGCTCGAGGAAATACAAAAGCACATCTTTTGTAACATTAACACCACCATTTTGGATGGGATGAAGGGACGGGGCATTCCAATAACCCTAGGCGGTGTCGTAAATAAAACCTCCTGCCGTAAAATTGACGTTTTAGACTGCTTCGTTATAGATTGAATATGAGACCCAGACTGAGATTAAGGGTGAACTGGGGAGAAACTTCTGCAGCAGATGTGTCCAGTTCTAGTGCTAAGTATGTTTGCTTTGTCGCTGTACTTCAAATAAAGGTGGTCTTGTTGAATTTGGCTGCCATGTTTGTTTGTTTCAGTTCGGACAAAGGCAACTGATGCTCTCAGTGGGCTTTTATACTTCAAAGGCGAGTAGCTTTTTAGCTCAAAACTGGGCTTTTGATGATAGCTCGGGGTTGAGTTAGCATTGTGCTCTCTTCCTGAGGCGGCAACAGAGATGGTTTTAAAAAACAACCTCAGGGCAGTTGGAAAGATCCAAGCCAAACATCATCAAACAGCAAGTATTTGTGGACTTAAGTACAGCTTGTTTTTCTCTGGTGTTTAGTACATTAGATTTAGAGTTTTATAATCCTTTAATTGTGCTTATTGCTCATAATCATTACTTGCACCATCTTTTAACCAAACGGCTACACCTTTTAGGCGTTTTTATAAAGGTGTTGACTTTAACATGAAATTCACCAATAACCCAGGTATCGAATCGGTACTCTGTATCAGCCGATACCCCAAGCCCAGGTATCGGTATCGGGAAGGGAAACATTTTTGGGAACATCTCTACAAGAATTTATTGGATTGTAAAAAGTGGGCATTGCCAAAAATCATAGAGGCAGGGGTTTGGGAAAAAGGGGGAAAGATTCTGATTTGCTTTTAAGTTTCGTTTACCTATACCAGGGGTTTTTGAAGTATTTTTTAGCCGAACCCCCTTGACCTTTTATTTACACAAGGTACCCCCTGATATTTTTAGTAAATATTTCAATAATTGGTACTTGAAGGGCTGTTCATAAGACTGACTTGACACCTTCATAATCATGAACATGACATGTGTCATGAACATGAAGGAGGGTTTATGTACATTTATGACAAGTGTCATTAAGTGTCATTCGCTCAATTATGTCATTTTTAAAGAGAAGCATCTAATTGGATGACCTCAATGAGGCTGTTTACACTTGGCATTAACATGCGTTTTCGTCGATCGGATCACAAGTGGACGACGTTAATGCCAGGTGTAAACTGTGTTCAAAACGTTTTGAGCTTGTCCACTTTCGACCACTTTCAAACACATCCAGAGGTAGTCGAAACCACTTTCGATCGGATCGCTTTGGAGTTGCGGAACGCAAATGTGGTTGAATGTGTTCGAACAGCCACACGCTACCGCCTTCTCTCCACCCATTTATCTAATCTGAGGTATTAAACACAAGTTTTACGTCTTTTTTGACTTCTGGCGTGATCATACGGTGAACAGCGCTATTTTTAGCCTTTCATTGATAAACTAAAGCATCGGATCTCCGTAGTTTTGTTTTGAAACCGTGTGAAAGTTGCGCGATCTTATTTCATCAATTGCGCTGAAAATTCAGAGAAAGCTCTAACATACACACGTACAAAACTCTGTGCAGCATGTTTACTTGCTAAACAAGTAGTGGACTCCGACTTAATATTAGTTTGCGTCCATATAAACTCATAATTACTCCCGCTCGCATTTGAATGACAGCAGAGAGACTCGCCCACCGTCTCACAGACCACCCCCTCACAGTATTCAGGACAGAAGCGGTCGAAAGTGACAAAAGAGACGTATTTAAATACCAGGTGTAAACGTAATGTCTCTCTCATCCACTTGTGATCCGATCGATGAAAACACATCTTAATACCAAGTTTAAACAGCCTCAATGATCTATGGCCTGAGTATGGACATGTAGCATGTAGTCATTAACTCTTTCCCCGCCATTGACGAGATATCTCGTCAATTAAGAGAAAACGCTTCCCCGCCAATGAAGAGATTTTCCGTCTTTCCGCAATACCGCGCCCTTCCACAACTTTTTAAAACCGGAAGTATTGCCCTATGGCAAGCTGCTGCATGTCCGTGTCTGTTTTAAAGATCGCTCTGAATGGGATCTCTATGAAAAGTCCGTCACAAAAATGGAATTATTTCTGCTTTTTGCTCAAAATATGGTGTTTTTGCAAAAACCTACCCATATTCAAAAGCTGATTGCAAAAGAACCACTAAAGGTAGGATGAAACGTTTTTTTTTTGTTTGAAAGCAGAGGGTCTGTTCTTTCATTTGGTATATTGTATGTTTATATATTTAAAGAAGAACATTTTCTGGAAGGCATTAAACTTTGGTGAAAATCATGAAAAACGCTGGTGCTGGCTGGCAACTTTTTTTAAAAACGCTGGCGGTGAAAGAGTTAAGTGTTAATACTAATTGTTAATAAACAGACACATCAAAAGATAATATTCTAATATCTGCTATGTAATTTTTATGACAGATTTATGACAAATCATAACAAAGACATCTCGAACAATGTCATCTTTGCATTAAAAATGACATAATTGAACAAATGACACTTAAAGGTAGGGTATCGCATTTTTTAAAATGCTAACGGTAGCCACCTAGCAATGAAATCATGATCCCACCCTCCAGTCAAATCGCCATCCAAAGTCACGCCTCTTTCAAAACATATCAACACGCACAGATCAGACGGTCACATCTCATGTCTCATTCACCCGTGAGAAAACTTTGCAGTACAAAGTAGGGGTGTAACGGTACGCAAAAATCACGGTTCGGTGCGAACCCCGGTTTTGAAGCCACGGTTCGGTTCATTTTCGGTACAGTAAGGGAGAAATGCAAACATTAAACTGCAGGTTGTTTATTACTTTAAACTTTTTTTTACAATTTGTTTACACTTTTTTAAACACTTTATTAAAATATAACAGATAAAATATATATAAAATGAAAAAATTATAAATAAAATACTACTGCAAAGTTATTTTTTACATTATTTTATAACAGAAGGTAACCTTCTCTTAAACTTTTTCTACTAAAACCTTGAACTAACAAATTCAATTCCTGAATACATTTATGAACTATTAGCCTACATTTTTGCCACTAAAAATTTTCTGTTTTGATTTATTTTGGATTGTTTAACTCACAGAATTGAATTGGCTATGTACCATCTCTGTATAAAAATAATATTACTGCTCTATGTGTAACTGCATAGCAAGCAACATGATGATACACTCATTTTGAGATTAGTGAGCTGCATACATAGCCAATCTTTGATCTTTTGCACGTTTCTCCTAATCTTTGCTTGTGTTGTCAATGTAAGCTGTGACTTTACTTACGAACCCCTCCGCAGCTGAGTAACAGAGTAAGCCCGGGTTACAGCTCTTCTCTGTCCCGACCAGCTGATCGCATTGTGACAATGATATGATTGACGTGATATGCAGATGAAAAATCTGATCACGCATTCCTTATTCTTGCTGTCACAGAAAGTGCGTCTCATGAATGCATAGCAACGAAAGACGTGCATCCTCTCACGCACTTTTGAAAGAACAAAGCAGCGCGTTGACACGCGTTTAACATGCGCTTTTAGATACGACACGTAAACGTTTACATCAATAATCAAACGGATATACAACTAAGTAAATAAAAATCTTTCTGCGGGCCGAATTATGTTATATGTTTGACAGAAGACTTGCGCTGAACGCGGAGACTTCCGCCACTTAATATGTTCGTGCGGAAACGCACGTATTATGTTCCGCACAGGCGCACACAAAATGCATTCGGCCTTTCGGTGCGCGTGCGCACCGTGCCGAAAGCCCTGAACCGAAACGGTCCGGTTCGAATACACGTACCGTTACACCCCTAGTACAAAGTGAATAACATTTCCAAAATAACCAACATAAACAACTGGTTTACATCAGAATTAGTTAAAGCACACTTTCGGTTGTGTAGACGTAGTAACTATATCGTTACGCTATCCGTAAACGAACACAAATTTCATAAGCAACACAATGTTTCATCAAAGTAGAATATCTGAATCCATCTCAATACAAACATATGGCATACCTTCCTTACCAAAATAAACAGTGCAACGACCCTTTCAGACCCTTTGCCTCCTGCAGCTGTTTCATCTTGTGGTAAAGCAGTAAATTTACCGTATGTTAATTTGGGTTTTTGCTCTTTGCTGATCCAGGCAGTTTTTGCTGTTGTTGTTATTAAAGATCTCTTTTGTTTTGTGGCTCCTGTGCAGGTTGTCAATACAGCAGAAAAGTTTGCTATTCTAACTGTTTACAGACAGGAGGTGAGCGCACGTGAACGCGCCGATGATGTATGGTGTCTGCGTGGACTAGCTGCGCGGTGGGCATTCAAATTACGCTTGCGTATGAGGGACAAAAAAGGCAAAGTCCGTTCAGACCGAGATCTATGATTGGTTGAAAAAATATTGGTCCTACGCCTTTCACATATGACATAAATTTCTACAAATACATTTAAACAACTTAACATAGTGATTGCTATCAGGATGTGAGGAGACTTTTAACCAGCATAACTAAAAATCTTTCAGGATCAAATGTTGTAACCTACCTTTACTTGTATATATATATATATATACATATATACATATAAAAAAAAAAAAAAAAAAAAAACATATAAATACATACATATACATATCAAATAAATAATATAAATATATGCATATACATATAAAATAAATAATATAAATATATACATATAAAAATAAATAAACATAAACATATAAAAATAAAAACATATAAATAAATATAAAGTAATATAAAATATATTTAAAGAATAAATACATGTACATATAAAAATAAATATAAAATACTAAAACACATGCAAACAAATACACACGCATACAAATACACACACATACAAAGATACACACGCATACAAAAACACTCGCATACAAATACACACACAAACAAATACACATACACACACGCATACAAATACACACGCATACAAATACACACCCATACAAAGATACACATGCATACAAAAACACAGGCATACAATAATGCATAAAATCTCCTTCATGATCGTGAAACGTGTCATGTCATGATTATGAAGATGTCATGTCAGTCTTATGAACACCCCTTCAAGTTAAGTGTTACCCAATAATTTAATAGTTTATCTAGTTATTGTTATTATTACCCATTAATGGACCTTTGTCTGGTAATTTTCTATTATTATTACATAAAATGTATCTCTCCATTTCGCATGAGTTTTTCCAGATATATTGGTCACATGGCCTTTAGATTAAACAAATAAAATATATATTTTTGTTAATAAGTGTTTTTATTTGTTTGAATTTTTATGTAATTTTTTTAATTATTTATTTACATTTTATGATTTAATAGTAATTAATTGTTTTTATCAATGAACCCCTCGCAAATCAAAGTTTGGGAAACCCTGAACTATACAATTACATCAGACTTCAGTACATCACAAAAAACATAAAATCTATGCATAACCTTGCAAACTTATTTTTCTTTTAAACCTAATAAGTGAAGCTAGTGCTCCCCTTGGATTTATTTGTGCATTTTGGTGTGTTAAAGGTGACACTGATGTAAGGTCACAATAGTATTCCAGTATATCCTTACACTTTCTGTTTTTGGTATTTGCTGTAATTTATGTGGTTTGATTCTGCCAGCCAAGCACTTTGCAGCTGATGCAATGTTTGCATTAGTGCAGGATGACATTGTGCAAGATGAAATGGATGTGATCTCTTTCTGACTGTTTCATTCTCTCCGTCTCATTCAATTTAGGTGATGGGGCTAATGATGTAAGCATGATCCAGGTAGCTGATGTTGGTGTGGGGATTTCTGGACAGGAAGGCATGCAGGTAAGGAGAAATGGGGAAAATTCATGGGAAACGGTGTAGACATGAATGACAAATGGACTTAAAGATGGATGTTAAAATTCTTTCTCCTATCAGCTTATGCAGAGACTGCTTTAAAGGTGCAATGTGGGACATTTAGCCGTATCTAGTGGTAAAAATTGCAACCAACGACACAGTCCACAGCTTACTTGTTTTTAAAACACATAGTGAAGCTATGGTGGCCACCACAGGACAAACACGTCATTGTCTGAGACAACGTAATGATAAAACGCGCTCTTTAGGATGTTTTGTCCATTTAGGGCTACTGTAGAAACATGATGGCAAGTTCCATGTAAGGAGACCCGCAGTGTATGTAGACAAAAAACGGCCCATACTAAGGTAATAAAAACAATACAGTTCATTTTGTAGTGTCTTTATATACCACTGATAATATAGTTTTGTATATTATATTGACTTTCGGTCAACGGATCCTTATAAAAATCCCACATTGCACCTTTAAGTAAGCCATTAATAGGCTGATTTCAGTAAAAAGTGTAAATATGGCTTTGTGGCGCTATCAAAACATTGCTTTGTATGGTTAAACATCCAGACAAGTGCAGCTTGGCTGCACCGTCTCAACCAATAGCATAAGTTTGGGCAGAGACTGCATTTTTTCCAATGGAAACCTCATGGAGCGTTCAGGAAAACACTGTTGTCTTTTAATAAGATTGTGCAAAAATGTTTTCGAAAAAGAGAGATGATTGCTTCTGGTTAAATCAAACGCATCGCCAGATTGCAACATAGTCGTACTTTATGCACTGCTCTGCCTTGAGTAGAAAAGATTGAACATTACAAAGCAGCACTGGAGAGTTAATGTGCCAAGATACTGGATATGCATAATTCATGCTTTATGAAATTTTTTGGCCAAGATACGGCAGCGCTGGGTAGACTTGATAAATGAAACCTTTCACAACCTTAACATTAAATTAACTCTATGGCTGGTACATTGACCCATGCTTTTATAAATGAAATTAACCCCCGCAGCTGATCTGTGCGATACACAGCATATGTTCGCTTTAATTGTTTGTTTATTTAGTGCGCCCCCCACGTCTACCTGTCTGTGGTTTCTTAAAAACTTGACTTTACCCCCCCAAAAACACCAACCTGACCCGATCAGCACTGTTCTCAGTGGTGGACCTGAAGCGCATTCATTCTGATGAGGCGAATGGAGATGAAGTCGCCACCATGAGCTCATCCGTTTGACACTTTGTCTCATGCGTCATGTGGATTAATTAATTCAGCGAATGATCCGAGCGTAACGAGGCAACGCTCGCTGCTGCGTGCTGGAGTGCTCCTCTCATCCGAGATCTCTTTGAGGTCAATGTTCAACGTTAAAATCCCTCCCATAATGAGCATCTGTTTATGACTATGTCACTCAAAATGTGATGCAGCGCTGATTTTCTGCTGAATCTACAGCATTGTGGTGGAAGAAACCGAAACTGATTTCTGAGCCTCAATGTGACAAGATAATATGAGCGCGTACCATAAAAATAAATAGATTAATATTACTCATTACTTATTTGTGTAACAAGAACACCTTAAACAAAAGACAAACCAAAATACACGTTACCAATCATATAATGCTTATGTATGCATCGTAGGAAACACTGCCATGATGTCATGACCATGGCTTGGTAATAACTCATCGCACCTGCCTTGTATGTTTTTTTAGTCCTTGATGAGAATGACAGCAGGGTGGGGAAGATGGTTGATGGGGTGGTGTCAGGCCAAAAGAATCTTGATTAAAATCCCAACCGCCATTGGAGGCAACAGAGCCGCATCTGTCACTCTGATAGATGTTATGTTAGCTGCCTGACGCAAGCAGCTGTCATAAACGTATTATATAAAAATACATTGTGATGGACGGGGAATTGTCTTCACCAGAATCACCAGTTAGAGAGACTTCTTTATTTATGCAAAAATGTCCTTTTTTTTAAATGAGTGTGTTGTCACCAGGCTGATGTTAATCTTTCGTATATCATATGAATGTATGACGGTGTCATGGCACTATGTTTGCGTGTCTCTTATGATTGATCGTGGGCCTCAAGGCTGTTTATGTGAATGTTGTAAGCACTTTACTTCTATGTGCCTGCTTCTCACAATATATGGGGACGTATTTGTACACACAATGTACTTGCTAACCATTTTTAATAGCGCACTGTCATTAATAAAATAT
Organism: Paramisgurnus dabryanus; assembly: GCF_030506205.2. Taxonomy (NCBI): domain Eukaryota; kingdom Metazoa; phylum Chordata; class Actinopteri; order Cypriniformes; family Cobitidae; genus Paramisgurnus; species Paramisgurnus dabryanus. Next base: position 28,639,676 of record NC_133343.1, on the reverse strand, counting down.
GAAGAGTTTGGTTCCAAAACGCAATAAATCCATTTTGACTAATTTGGGTAAAAATGTGTTTTCTTTACCAAGAAAGTGACAAGAGGAAAACCACTATTTAATGTTACAAACTTTCACATAGCATCTTAAGGTTATAATAACATTAAAAGTTCAAATCCATAATTTTTGATTTTCAAAGATTTATTATTAAAACAGATTATTTATTTATTTATTGCAAAAATGCAATAAATCCATTTTTGTCCCTAAAATGCTATAAATCTATTGAATCAATATGTAATGTGCATTCATCTTTGCCATGTTATATTCATTTAGTTGACTAGTGGTATACACTGATTTAAAAATAAACATTAATGGCATTAATAAAAACACTTACTTTTTCATATTAAGAACACTGTCATTGCTGGTGTCACTGCCTCTTATGTAAATTATTCAATTTTGATGGCTTACGTTTCTAGAATCTGTGTGTATTCAAAGTGCCAACATTATTGTTTACAATGCATGGAATGGTGCGCTATGATTGGTTAAGCAGGTTTATTGCATTGTGCAGAGAAGGAGGACTGGCGTTTGTCACGGTTTGGGAAAAAAGGGAGAAAAGATAACAGAATAACACGGATATCAAATGATAATTCATGCCCTACATGTAGTATTAAAAATAAATATAACTTATTAGAATCTACATTAATTACAGTAATGAGAGTGACATTTTTATGTAAAATATTTGTTTTTTTACAATAAGGTTTTATTTGTTAACTAAGGGATAATGTATAGGCAGCTGGTTGTTATCCCAGAAATGAGCCCCAACAGTGTGATCAGGACCCGAGGGGACGCGAAGGGTCTTGTATTACACTGAAGGGGCTTATTTCATGATAAACCCAGCTGCCTGTACATTATCCAGGTTATTACACGGCTATTTACCTCATATGTAAGATTAGGAACATTTAAAGGTGACATAGAATGATTGAACGGGGTATTTATCGTTGTTCTGTGATGTGACATGTAGACAAAAATGTTTTTGTTTGGGTCTGTAATGCCTTAGAAGCTTCCTAAAAACCTCTCTCAGATAGCTCTATTAGGGTGGGGGGTTTTAAACAAGTGGTTTTGCACCTATTTAGCTCCCCCTACTGGCTTAACTTGCAAACTCATTACTGATTGGCTGACTTTGCTGCCCCTCAAAAAATGTAGCTAATTATTTTAAAGTTGAGGTGCAGTTAGATGCCTGTGATGTCATAAGCATCAGTTTTTCAGATTGGGCCGTTTTCTGGCTGACATTTCTAAAAGAAATACTTTTTTGTATGTTTGTGAATGCGGGTAAACTACCATTATTCAACAAAGACAAGGTAGAAATGGTTTTTCTTTCTCGGTCCCCTTTAATAATCATTTGAAATATTTTATTTGCTAATTTTTAATGAATGCAGACCTTCCGCGAGGAGAATACAGTTTATTTTCAGTTTTAGGATAAAACGTTCAAAACATGCTATTTGGTTTAATCATATAATGCCATATATGTTATTAAAAGACATAATTATATAAAATTTTTGTGTATTATAATAATTATATAATATATGTCTATTAAACTGAACCTGTCAAAATGATTTGCAACATCCAGGACGACTATTGTGTGTTGTTAGTTTTGAGCGGTTGTAATCTGGGAATAACAAATTTGCAAATGTCACGACTGGCCAATTAGAATCAAGCATTCCAACGAGCCATGTAATAACAAGAATTAATACATGCTGAAAAACTATATTGTTTATTGTTTGTTCATGTTAGTTAATGCATTTACTAATGTTTACTAATATAACCATATTGTACAGTATTACCGCTTTTTTGTGGTGATATTTTTAATGAAACTCATAATTTCCTACATCAATTATTGTTCAGTGTTTGTATTGCACAGGAATTTTGGGAAACATTTAGCATTTTCTCACTGTTTCTTCTTTTCATAGGCAGTAATGGCCAGTGATTTTGCCCTGCCGCGGTTTCGATACCTGCAGAAACTTCTCTTGGTTCACGGTCACTGGTGTTACTCTCGTCTAGCCAACATGATCCTCTACTTCTTCTACAAAAATGCTGTAAGTCTTGGAATTTTACTGGTTTTCTCCATATCAACAATACATAGAAAAAGAGAAAATTAAACACATTTTTAAGCATTTAAAACACTATGTTGTTTTCTGTGTTTATCTACCTTTTTTACCATTTTTACCTGCTTACATTTCTCTTTTGTATTTCGGCCTAGATGTTTGTTGCGCTGATCTTCTGGTATCAGTTCTACTGTGGGTTCTCGGGGTCAGCCATGGTCGATCAGTGGTATCTGATCTTCTTCAACCTGATGTTCTCTGCATTCCCTCAACTCATCACCGGGACCCTAGACAAAAATGTGTCAGCAGAAACCCTAAAGGAGCTTCCTCAGCTCTACATGAATGGGCAAAACTCGGAGGTGCGTTTTTCATTTATTTACATTTTATGCATTTGCCAAATGCTTTTATCCAAAGCGGCATCTTCAGGGGCACACAAGAAAATATTTAGAAGTTTTATCAGTTGGCATGAGAATCAAACATACGACCTTGGAGTTGCAAGCACAAACAAATTGAGCTACGAGAACTTGTTCGTTGGTTGGTCTGAACGCATTAATAAAATGCGTAAATAGTATTATAATTTAGACAGAAAAGATTGTAAATAAAAACCCTTGAATAATGTTTTGTCGCATGTATTTAGATATGAGTTGCCCCCGGAGCATCGTGTCAGCAGTTTCTCGATAAGCAGGTGAAGTTTATTACCCGTGCAGCGGTTGCCACAGTTATTGCTTTGATGATTGTTTTTTTGCTGACCCGTTTCAAAATGGCTCTTTTATTCTGTGCTGGGTTTCATAAGCGGGAAAACAGAAAAAAACATTTTATAAAAAACACTAATCATCGGCAGAGCGCTGAAATTGTGCAACCCATGATAATTAAACTGCAGCGGGTGCTTCTGCTTGACTAAAAGCATCTTTTGCTGAGGACTTCTTTTATTTTGAGTTAGTCACAAAGCATAACGTTCTTTTACTTCATTAGCTGAACATCTAATGCCGTTCTAATAAAACCAATGGTGATTTTGTTTTGCATTATCATTTGGGTTCATGGAATGGTAAACTTGAGTTTTCTCTGAATTGCTTTTACAGGAATATAAACCCTATATGTTCTGGATGAACATGATTGATGCCTTTTACCAAAGCCTCATCTGTTTCTTCATCCCATATTTTGTAAGTATGATTTGATTCTTTTGTGCATTGGTTGGAATTGGGTCCAAAATACACAGCTTGTGCTCTATGTCTAGCCTTCTGCTCTGGTATTTTGTAAATCTCCTTATTTTTAATAACTAGGGCTCGTAATCAGTTTAATATTTTGATCGAATTAATTAAAAATTCACTTGGTATCAATATTTTTAGAAAAAGCCTGCAAATAACTTGAGTGTCTAATTTAGAGACACATGCATAATTGTTGCACAAACAAAAAGTCTAATAAATAAAACCGCATGGTGTTAAAACATTGTGCAAAGCACATTTGCATTTCATTAAGTCATTTAGTAGACATTTAAATTCAAATCAGGAATATCGCAAGCAGTTTGCCAATATTTATTTATTTTTGTGCCTTGTTGGCCCACTAAGAATATTTCACTAATGCAAAAAAGAGGTACCTTAAGATTGAATTTCTTCCATGATGCAAAATAATTTATTACAGAATTTGGTACCGCTTTATTTTACAATGTCTTTGGTACACATTGCATGTGCATACTATAGTAAAAGTGTATAATTATGCATAATTACATGCAACTAACCCTAAACCAAACCCTAAGTACATACTTTATATTACTCCGTACTTACTTAGATAATTACACTATAAAATAAAGTGTTACCCAAAATGTATATATTGATAACTAAATGTAATGCTAGTTTAATTCTATTGTAATGATTACTGTAATTCAAGAGCATTGTGCACTTCCTCAGGCTTACGCAGACTCTGATGTGGATTTGTTCACGTGGGGAACTCCAATTACCACGTTGGCCCTCTTCACCATCCTGATACATTTGGGCATTGAGACCAAAACCTGGGTGAGTCGTGCTTCAATTCTGATTTGAACAGTGTAAGACTTCAGGTTTTATCAATGAAAGTCTAAAGATAGCGTTGTACACTGTGTGTTCACATAAAAGATGTAAAACATTGTGCTCGGTACATCACTTTAGATAAATAGGCAGGTTCTTGTGGCTGTTCGAACACATTCGACCACATGCATACACCACAAAGACAATCCGCTCGAAAGTGTTTTCGACTACCTGAGTGTGGTCAAAAGTGGACGAGCTCAAAACTTCCACTTGTGATCCGATCGACCAGAACACATTTTAAAGGATTACTCCACTTTCTTAAAAATAAATCCTGATAATTTACTCACCACTATGTCATACTAAATGTTGATGTCTTTTTTTGTTCAGTCGAGAAGAAATTAAGCTTTTTAAGAAAAACATTTCAGGATTTTTGTCAATTTAATACACTTTACTGGACCTCAACAATTCACATTTTTAATGCAGTTTAAAATTGCAGTTTAAAGGCTCTCTAAGCAAATATGTTCGACGTCACTTGTTGTTGATATTTGAACTGTTTTCAAACAAACGGAGCGTAGCTAACTCCTCCCCCTCCCTTCCGTGCTTTGTGAACGCGACCAACCCCCACCCCCAAATCTTTCTTGGCGTTTATTGGCTGTAAAACTTTGTTTTGTTTCGTGGTGCAGGTTTGGCCACTGTGTGTATATTGAAGTTTGTAGAGCCTGGGCTGTCTACAGAGATTGTGTTTTTTTACAGTTTGATCAGCGGTCAGGTAGCAAGCAGATAGTGAGGAGATGTGTGCTGTATGTAACAAAAAATGTTTTATGGTCTAAAACGCGTGAATTCACTTAGAGAACCTTTAAACGCAGCTTCAAAGGGCTATAAACGATCCCAAAGGAGGCATAAGGGTCTTATCTAGCAAACTTCTCGTCTTGCACCAGCCACGTGACGCCCCAGCGCGCCCTCACGTAATTGCCTAAGCACGTCGAAAGGTCACAGGTTACATATGTGAAACGTACATTTGCAGACCATTTTAAACTAAACTGGCACAAAGACATTAATTAGTATTATTCCACATACAACAATGTCGGAAAGGTCCTCTTTCTCCGCAGTTGTAAACACTGGATCGGTAGATTGGCATACGTCATACATGACCTTTTGACTTGAAGACGCATTATATGAGGTAATGCTGGCACGTCACGCGGCTGGAGCAAGACGAGAAGTTGTGGTTTAAAAGTACATATTTCTTTATTTTTCTTGCCAAAAATGTTGCTAGATAAGACCCTCATGCCTCCTTTGGAATCGTTTGGAGCTGTTTGAAGCTGCGATATTTAACTGCATTAAAACTGTAAACTGTTGGGGTCCAATAAATCTATTAAATTGAGAATTTTTTTTTTTTTAAACGTATTGACTAAACAAAGAAAGACATCAACATTTTGGTTGACGTGAGGGTGAGTAAATTATCAGGATTTTAAAGGTCTCGTTCTTTGTGTTTTTGCAGCTTTGATTGTGTTTCAGTGTGCAATATAACATGTGTTCATGTTTCACATGTAAAAAAACATGTTTTCACTGCTTTCACTGTCCTCAAAACGGGCTGATGTCTTCCTTGTTCTATAAAGTCCCTCCTTCAGAAATACGTAACTAGTTTTGATTGTGTAGTTTGTTTAGTTTGTTGTGATTCAATAGCAGCTTAGCTTGCCGTTAGCTTAGCTGGCAACTGACGTATTCCAGTGGGCGGAGCTTAGTCAAAAACTGTTCTACTGACGTCATTAAAGCAGGAAGTAGAGGGCTGTAGTCCAAACCGGCCGTTCGCTGTAGGCTTTGAAAGGGGAATTTTGTTAAAGAAAATATCGCATGGCTGGGTTTCCCGCAGAAAATTTGTTAGTTAAGGTGGTAGGGTTGGGCGGTGCCGAGGGGCGTGGCAATCAAAGGGGCGGGGCGTATGTGTCATTATGAAAATGTAAATATTTTTATTAAAAAACACTCAAAACTTAATTTCGAAGAAACTGTGACAGAAAATGAACACATACCAGATTATTAATGAATTAAATGTTTTAACCTCTAACAGGAGTAGCTGCATGATGAAGTGAAACTAACTTGTAGAACGTCTGGCAAACGATCATAGATAGCGAAAAAATTGTAAAAACTGATATTTCCCACTATTAATTGACCTTTCGCCAGTCCCTCCCCCAAAACGGCCATTGTCCAATCACACATCACAGCAACCGTTACTATGCGAGCACGTCCGACAAACATTCACGCCCGCAGCACTTGTGAGCGGTGCATACAATGGATAAAACAGTATGGACTGCCCCATACAATGGATAAAACAGTGTGGACTGCCCCATCCAGTTAAATGTGTCGAACATTTACGCAGCATAAATACGTCTGCACAAAGGTAAGGCTTACAGCTAACTAGTTACAGTGTGGTCTAAATCTACTAACTAGACGCAAGTACACAAATTGGACCAAAGTTATGATTACCATCAATATAATTCCCAGAATGTTAGAGAACCTACTCTCTAAGATAATTTAATGAGTTATTTTGCCACATTAGTTAACATGTTAGCTAACGCTAGCTACATTAGCTGCTGTTGTGTTAGGACTTTCAGCTCC